>NC_066585.1:392801153-393101153 GCF_024323335.1 Lathyrus oleraceus
AGGAAAAATACCAAACCAACACCAAAATGTCAAGCAATGTGTCTAGTTATAGCATGCAAAATTTCACATTCATTGTATTAAAGACCAGCATTTCGCAAAGGTATAAGCATGGCAAGGTCAAATAAGCATACATGTTCAAACATTCTAGCACAAAAAATTATCCAGCCAAGCACAACTTGTAAAATCATGATGATAAAATAGTAGACAAGATAAAGATCACAGTGCAAAAAACCTGGTATTTTTTGGATCAATATTCAAATTGTTATGAATTTTTAAAGTTGGAGAAAATTAAAAAAAAACACATGTGAAGCATATAGTATGAAATGGAGGGAAAAGGAAAAAAAATGATGAAGCATCTGAAATAATACACTGGCCAGGAATCGATCTGCTACCAGATTCAAATATGCGCGCTCAATTCAAAACGACGTCGCTTAGTCTAAACCCTAGCGCACCAAAAGCATTCGTAGCTAAATTTGAATTTCGTAGCTAAATGGAAGCAAATTCCAGGCAAATTCTGGAAACGATGAACATTCAAGGTTGAAGATGAAGATCATCACGATCTTCATCTGGATTTTCCAGAAAATAAAAAATGTGTCCAGAAATCATCCAAAAGCATACCAATCGATTCATCATGCAATGCACATTCAAGATCCATAATCATTTCAACATGAAACACTAAAACAAGCATGGATCGAAGAAAATAAGATTCAACATCAAAAACTTCAATCTATCATATCTCACTCAAAACAGCACCAATTTGCACGATTCAAAGCTCAGAATTACCAGCATACCTAGATCTACAACAATATCATAATAAATTTGAGAATTAGAGAGATCGATTCATGACCTCTTGAAGTGCAGATCCGTTGAATCGTGTTATCCAGGCCTTGTGATGCTCCAAAGCTATTCTATGATGCTTGTATGCATGATTAATGGAAGGAATGAGGTTCAATTGCACACGAATCCAACAGAATTTGAAATCACCATTAATGCTCCAAGCTTTGAGTATGAACAAAACAGGCACGGTTTGCTTTGGTTCCACGTCCAAACTTGCTCAAGAACTCTTTAGGATCAAGAATCAACCAGTAGAAATGCCTTGGATGTGAAGAATTTTGAAGAAAGTTTGAGAGAATTTTTTTTGAGAATTTGAGATTCAGATTTGAAAGTTGTTGCTAATACCGAAAACAGTTAGGTATTAGTTTATATATGCAATGCTAATCATGCTCTAATCAGTTTTAGGTCAAATGCAAATGAAATTAGCAAGTTATGGAGTGTAAGTGCAAATTGGTTTTTCACCTCTATGCATGAAATGCATGTGTGAACAGTGCACAAATCTGATTCAAATCCACCCAAACAAGGCCCATGCCCATTTTGAAAATGGTTTTGTAAGCTCATAATTCACCAAAATGATTTTATGGAATTTCCTTCTCAAAACTTCATGAATGTGCACACGATCATGCAAGTGAAATTCATGTCATGTAATGGATGTTTTGGAAAGTAGAGGTCATGAGGAGAATTTAGCAAAAAGAACCACTCATTTTGGAGTTTTGGTTGAAAAGTTAAGTCCATTTGAAGTTCCATGCATACTTTGCCATGTTTTGATCATATCTCCTTAACCACACATGAGAAATTGATGATCTTGGACATTTTGGAAATGGGAGAGAAAGATCTACAACTTTCATGTTCAACAAAATTTCATTTGAAGCCTTCTTGATGAAGTAATATTGATTTGAAGTCGGTCAAAAATCTTTCCATTTTTGGAAAGTTCAAATTATAGGTCACTTGCTATTTTTGGAAATTTTTGACTGGACCTCAAATTCTTCAATGTGAGTGTTTGAAATTTCAAATGAGACTTGTTTGAACATGAATGAAGTATTTCTAATCACTTCCCACCTCCAAATCCACAGTTGACTTTGCAGTTGACTTTCTAGGTCTTCAGTTGACTGGGAAATGTTCTGATGAAATTCAAGCCTCTACCACTTGGGATTTGCTTCAAAATGACATCATAGCTCATATGAACTCTTGCGAATGATTGTGGGGTCCAAATCTCAAGAATGACCACCATCTATTGCTCAATGAATGCCTTTGATTGTCTTGATCTATTATTGCTTCATCTGCAAGACAAAGGTTAGATGACATATTTTTGTACTTTTGGTTAGTGATTAAAAGAAAAGCAATGATATACAAATGCAAACAATGCTTGGTGATCAAGAACCACCCTCAAAAAGGTGACCCACCCACAGGGAAGGGAGCAAGGTGCACAATGATCCTTGAGCCAATGCAATGATATGATATGATGCCATGAGGGATCTTAGGGACAAAATTGGGGTCTTACAAATAACAATAAGCAAATAGAATAACAAGTTAATGTAAAGAAAATGGTTTCATCTATGTATCAAATGACCCAAAAATGGTTGAAATAGAGGCAACCTATGAATGCCTCAAAGTATCATGAAGGATCTATTAATCAATCATTAATAGGTTTGAAACATTGAAGGTTTTATCAACTCTAAACAACCATAGCCATGATCTAACAGATCTCATCAACCAAATAAATGTGAATAACAAGTCAACAATAAATATTAAATGATAACAAGAAACAAGGTTTGATTGAAAATGGTGGATAAAAAGTAGTAAGAGCAAAAAAATCCCCAAAAGGGTGTAAACCCAACAAAAACCACTTGTCTCAATGTTGACTCAAATCTCTCTCAAAACACAACCCAAGAGTAAAAATCCATTTTTAAACACAAAACAAAACCAAAAATGTCAAGGAGTTTGAGTCAAAAATATTACCAAGATTGTGGTGTCAAAACTAGGTTGTTGTTGTGTTTGGGTTTGAGAATGAAGCAAAAGGCTTAGAAGAGGGTGGCTATGGTTGTTATCTTAGAAAAATGGAAGGGAAGGAAGTTGTATGTTTATGTGATGGTGGTGAATGATTATGTAAGTGAAGGTCACAAGTTTGCTACTGCTTTTGTTGTGTGGAGATGGTGGATTTTTACATGGTGGTTGGGTGGTTCAAAGAAGAAAAGAGGGTTTGGGTGAGTTAGGGTTTAGGTTTAAAAGAGGGAGCTTGAAGGTGATTTGGGAAGAGGTTTTGTGGCTTTCAAGCTTCTAAAATGAGTGGGGATAATGCTTTATTTATAGAGGAAGAAAAGGGGTTGAAGTGGGTGAACCAAAAGGTACTCTGGGTAAAAAATAGAGCTACTACAGCTGTCTGCGCAGGTGTAATCGATTACCATGATTAGGGTAATCGATTACACAGTCCAAAATGGCCAAAAAATCAATTTTTTGTCTGTGTAATCGATTACCATGATTAGGGTAATCGATTACACAGTCCAAAATGGCCAAAAAATCATTTTTTTTGTCTGGGTAATCGATTACCATGATTAGGGTAATCGATTACCCAGTCCATTTTTTTTCCAGACTTTTAACCGGATAACCCAAGTTTTTTCCGGGTGTAAACACCATGCCTTGAGTCCGTGTAATATGTATTTGGTTATGAAATTTCAATGAAATTGTGATGATGAAATAATGAATGCATGAATGTGCAGTAGGGCCATGGATCAGATGAAAGTTGTATCGGGGTAGGATAAAATTTGAGGTATGACAACGGACATGGAGGGAAATGGCTGAGGCCTTCCTTAAACACTACCAATATAACACTGACATGGTGCCTAATTACACACAATTGCAAAATCTGACTCAAGTCCGAGGAGACTTTTAAAGATTACATACAACGGTGGACGGAGCTTTCCGCAAGGGTACAACCTCCATTGTTGGAGCGTGAATTGGTAAGCATGTTTATGGGTAATCTCCAAGGGCCTTACTTGGATAGAATGGTGGGAAGCATATATTCTGGTTTCTCTGATCTAGTCCTAGCTGATGAAAGGATAAAGAATATGATAAAGATGGATAAGATTCAAAATTCCACAAGCACGTACGGTGTATTGATGAAGCACTATGTAGCATATGGTAAGAAGAGATAAGGTGAAGCAAATGAAATTGTAGTGGTTAGAGCAAGAGCCCTGACATATCATGTCCCATACCAACAAGTTGCCACAGTGGTTCCAATTCAAAGTCAACAACTGTTTACCATCCCAGTTCAACAACATCAACAATGCATCACTCATTGTTAATTTTGGACGTTCACTTCAAGTGTGCAAATATCAATTGAATTGGATGTAAATAGAGGCTCTATGCATCAGAAATGAGGAAGTTGTGTGCCAGCTTTGATCCCAAGCATCCAAACCCTTCCATTTGAGAGGATAAATCTGAGAATTTCCATTGGAAATTGAGTTTGAATCTCACTATTTTGAGATTCAAATCTCCAGGGATCCAAAGCCTTTTCATCATTCTAATCTACTCCTTCAAGCATTCAGAACAAGATCAACCATAAGCAAGAGCAAGAACAATCGAATCCAGACCTACATTGAAGGTATTTTTCAGAAAATTTCATTTCTTCGATTCACACTCAATTCTTCATAATTCTCTTGGATCTTTGGTTGTCTTAAGTCCTACCAATGTAGGCAATAAGACTGAGTTGCTTTGAGGTAAAATGGAAGCAACTCAAATCGTGCACCTCAAATTTCAACTCCTTGTATCTCTCAATATACTTGGAGTTAGGATGAATTGAGGCTAGATTCGAACTTAGTGTCATGTTTACTTTAAAATCATGTCCTTCTTTTTAATTTTGGTGATGGTTGTGACTGAACCAGTCCGGTGAAGCTCACCAGAGAAGGAGACCGGAGTGGTAGCTCCGGTGGTGAGTTGGCAGGCTCAGAACCATAGGATCCTATTGAAATGAAATAATCTCACGCGTTGGTTTGAATTACCATAATTATGGCGCGTTGACTAAAGACCATCATGGATGGCGCACTTATGACCACTTGATCTACCACCTCAATTAATGAGGGAGATTTTTCATTAATTCATATTAATTTTAATATTGATCCAAAAAATATGAGAGTTTCACCAAAAAAAATTAAATAAATTCCTCTTTCATTTTCTGAATTAAAATTATTTTTGGATCATTATTAATATTTTTCATGATTTACTTGATTTTGTGAATACTTTTAATTGTTTAAAAATACTTTTAAGTTTCCAAAACTTATGAAATTTTTTCTCCAAGGTCCTTTGACCTTGTTTGACCTATGATAAATCTCATGGCCATTTCTTTGGTGTTTTGATGAGATTTTAGGAATTTGACAAACCATAATTTAATTTAATGCATTATTTAATTGATTTTATTTGTTTAATTGCAAAATAAATTGTGTTGAGTTTCTAATTTTGACTTGTTGAGTTTGACTTGTGTTTTGGGCCTTGGTCAAGGTTGATTTGACTTTGTTGAGTTAAGATCATTGGATTTAGGGGATAGATGAAATATACATTTCATCTCCCTAAATGAATGAATGATCTTAATTTGGTAAAAGTCCTCCTTTGACCAATTTGTGTTGATTCCACTTCTCCTCCCTCTTCATCTCATTCCCCTTCTTTATTCATTCATGTCACAGACCTATGATATCTCTAGATCCTAAGATTAGTTGATTGCAAAATCAACATGAGTATGGATGAGATTAGGTTCACCCTTTTGCATATTCTTTTTGTGTGTGGTATGTTTTATGAGCATAGTCCATTATACTATGTCTCCAACATGCATTAACACCAAAATTCTATTGCCCGACCTCAAATAGTTGTGACTTCTACATAAGTCCAAATACGATTTCTTAACATAGAGCTAAATTTGTGACACAAAAGGCATGGCATTCTAGTAAGTGAGATTGTAAGTCTCCCCTCTTTCATGGTATTGTGTGAAAACATGGCCTTTTTTCCTTCCTATGGAAGATGTCTTGATTCAAGGATCCATGCTTGTGAATAGTGGATTGAGTGTTCTCCAAAGAATGACTTAAACAAAACAAAAGCACAAGCAATACTAACTTCTAATCAACTAACAATTAACATTTAATTTCAAGCCATTTACTTTTATGCACTTTAATTTCAAGTCTTTGTTCATTTTCCATTATTCATACCATTCAATTTGTTTACTTTAATGCCATTTTCACTTTGCTCACTTGATCCATACTTTGTGAATATATTGTGTTTGTATATACTTGCTTGTGTTTGTGTTCTTTTAACCTTAATGTACATAATAAGAACAAAAACCCTAAAAGACATTTTGTGTGGACTGTTGGATTTGATCTGAGACATTGGACTTAGAATTAGGCAACATTCCCTATGCAAAGGACTTGGCCAATGCCAACTTTCATGAAACCAAGTGCTTGTGAAGTGAACTTTCATCTGATACAAAATTGAAGATCCATTGGAGTTCATCTGCAACATGATCATATTGAAGTTCTTATTTTTGAAACTGTGTCTAACGCATATCTTTGAAGTCATCTGATACATGGGGAATTATGAAGAAGTTCATGGAGTTGCTAAGCTTGGATGTGGCTATCTTTATTTGATGCCTTGCTCTTCACCTTTCTATTTGTGTATTGATATTATTTGATTCTAAAGTCCAAGGGAATTTTAGGTTTCTATATGACATTCTTGTCCATTGGATTGCAGCCCATTGCTCAGATCTTTTCAACTCTTAACTTTTAATTTTTGCTTAGGATTAGTCTCTTCATCTCTTCCCCACTTCTTTAATTTCAAATCTCTCCCTCCTTTTAAAATCTTCTTTGTTTGTGATTTCTAAAACATATACTATTTTGCAAATTAGAAACTTTGGCTTTATGCCATTGCATTTTCAAACTCACTTTCTTAATCAAACTTGTAAATGCACTTAACTATACTTGACTTAAAATTTCAAAAGCGAAAAAGAATTAACACTCATTCAAACCTTTTTAGGCCTCTTGTGCCTTTGTAAAAATTCAAAATTTTGTTAAAAGTAACTCATTCACTTTGAAATTTATCCCACAAACTACGAGGTTTTGATCCCTCATTTTATGTTGGTACGTAGGCACAAGTCCGAAGGTCTTGTCAAACACAAAAATATAATCAATGAATTCTTTTCTCATCCCTCCACTCTATTTATTGCAAACATCATTTTATACCAAAACACATATGCACACAAGAAATGGCTCCCTAGGAGTACCTAGGACACTTTGGGTGTTAAGACCTTGCCTCTGTGTAACCAACCCCCTTATCTGTAATCTCTGGCATTTTATTAGTTTTGATTTGAAAACTTCTTATTTTTTGGGTTTTGTTCGTACTTTTCCCTTTTCCCTTGGAAACAATAAAAGTGCGGTGGCGACTCTGATTTAATTGACGTCTAGCTTATTCATAGCTTGATGGTAATGAATTTATAGCTACAGAAATTAAGTGGTGACTCTACTAGGGAGTAGTCTCCAGTGGGTTTAGCCTACTTTTGTGTGTGTATATAATTTATATTTGATGTATGTATATTTGTTTGTGTGATATACTTTGTTTGTTGTGCTTGGTGATCTCTGAGTGGTGAGATAAGTTCTAGCCCGAACTTGAGTGCAATTAAGATAGGAGTATGGTATAGTCATGTTCGACTTGTGTGGAGTAGTCCTTAACAAGTTGGATTGAGACCCATCTACTCAGTGGTGACCCTTTTGGAGTTATGAATGTCACACAAGTTATTTGTGGTTAGCCATTACTATCCCTAATTTGGGGTCCGAGAACCTGAGGACCATAGAACATTTAACCCCTCTTGGCCTATTTAGGATGTAGTGCAAAGAGTGTTCAAGTGTAGACTTGATAACAGTTGTTACGTGATACTACAGTTAGACGAGTTTCGCTTGAGAACATTATGGGTTGATGAGTCAGTCATCCTAACCTGTAATATCCGATTGATGGAATTAAGACACTAAGAACTTTTTAGAACATGATCTACAGGTTTTTATCCTTAGTTCACTCCTTTGGCAAGGTTCTTACCCAGACTCCATGCTCGTGACCCAAAACAAACCCTTGATTCTTGGTTAATCCAATCAAGTCTTGTCAATATCAATGGAACTTGGGTGTTGATAAGGTGAAAGCCATAATCCACCAAAATGGATGATTGTTCTTGACAATGACTCAATTCATCCCTTGAACTTTGTTTGTTTTCCTTGTGTGTGATCCCTTATTTATGGTTGTTGCATTCATGCATTCATGCGCATCATAACATTCATCACACGAAAAATAATTTCAAGGAACTGAGGTCTTGTTTGCAAATATTTTCAGACCATGGATTATGGACGAAGGAACACTAAGAAGTACAGTTTCAGATATCCAGACTTGAAAGAGTTAAGGAAGTTGTCATCTTTTGTATTAGATCCCTTGGACTTCAAGCAACGTCATGGGAAAATTATGTCTATCTTTACTGCTGATGTAGTTGAAGGACTCCTGAGTGTGTTGTTTCAGTTTTATGATCCTCTTTACTGTTGCTTCACTTTTCCCGATTATCAGCTTATGCCTACGTTAGAGGAGTATGCCCATATCTTCGGAATACCTGTTTCTGACAAAGTGCCTTTTAGTGGATTGGAGGAGATTCCAAGATCTCATATTATAGCTGAAGCTCTTCAGTTAAAGAAGTATGAGAAAGAGGCTCATTGGGTGAAGAAAGGATGATTGTTTGGATTGACTTCTGAGTTCGTCATAAAGGACGCTACTGCCTTTGCTTAAGCCGGTAGTGTGGATAATTTTGAAGTTATCTTTGTGTTGCTCATATATGGTTTAGCCTTGTTCTCTAACATTGACGGTTTTGTTGATGTTAATGCCATTAGAATTTTCTTGATTGGGAATCTGGTACCTACTTTGCTAGGTGATATGTATTTCTCTTTGCATCTAAGGAATTTCAAAGGTGGTGGAACTATTGTGTGTTGTGTTCCTCTTCTGTACAAGTGGTTTATTTCGCACTTGCCTCAGATGCCTACTTTTGTGGAGAACAAACAATGTATAAGGTGGTCTTAGAGAGTTATGCCTCTCACTAATGATGATATAGTTTGGTATGATTCTTCATTAAGTAGCTTGGAGATTATTGATTGTTGTGGTGAAGTATCTAATGTGCCTCTCATTGGTAAACAAGGAGGAATCAACTACAACCATGCTTTGGCTCGTCGTAAACTTGGGTTCCCCTTGAGATATAAACCTAATAACACTTTGTTAGAAGGTCTTTTCTATCAGGAAGGTAAAGATCCCCAACATTTGAAGTAGAAGATTGTACCTGCTTGGCATAATGTGCATAGGAAAGGAAGATCCGAGCTTGGTCCATACAACTGTGTAGCTTTGGAAGCTTACGCTCTTTGGGTGAAGAAGAGAGCTTCGGAATTGAAGATGTCGTATGCTTGTGAGAGACCTATGTCTATGGTTGTGGTTGAGCCATTAAATCTCCCTAACCAAGATATATAGGAGTTGCAAGACGCGCTCGCCAAGATGAAACAAGAGAAGGATATGTGGGAAGAGCGATTCCATGCTTTGAGTAGAAAGCATGAGGAGTTGCAGCTTGAGTCTAAGGGCAAAGATGGACTTATCGAGCTTCTTGAAGACCGAGTAACAAAGAGACAAAGAGAACCAGAGGTTTCATCTTCCTCTAGTATGCCTCAATCTTCCGTCGCTTGGAAGAAGATTGTTGATCAGTTTGTCCTTGAGAAGACTCAGATGAAGACTTCTTTTGAGTTTGAGATTCGACGCATCCGAAGGAAGTATGCGCCTACAGCCAGATCTTCTGATGTTGTTGTTAGGGATCCTTAGGATGACTAGTCTCCTTTCCTCTTGTATTTTTGTACTTTTGGTCTTTGAAATTGTACTCAGTGTAATCCTTCCAATGTATATATAAATAAAAAGAGATTTTGGGGTCAATCAAACTGTGCAGTTGTTATTATTATATATTTGCAAATAAAATAATAAGTTCCTTGAAAATAAAAACAATCAAGCATTGAATTTCTTGCATCATTTACGTAGTAGGTTTCTCTTTCGCCAGATGTCTAATTGGTATTTCTTCTATGCTTCAGCCAGCTAAATCATGGATACAATACCCACGCCAATCACTCAAGAATCGTGGAACATCTGATTGGCCACCTGATTGGGATATTTTAAGGAAGAGATCGGCCACCTGATTGCCATGATGGAGTCAGTATTAGCCGCTCAGAGCCAATCTTCTCCAACGCCTGCAACTCCTCCTCCTCAGAGGACTGTCATTTCAGAGGTTGCTACCTCTACCATTCCTGCTACTGCTGCTCACGTTACGCCTGCCATGCCTGCCAGATTCCCGTGGGGAATGCCGCCCAACTTTGTGCCCGAGGGTTTTGCGCCTACCTTTGCTTCCATTCCGTTATCTAGCCCGGTCATGTATGTGCCACCGCCTGTTGTGCATACTTTTCCCCGTGTTGAAGACACTATCTATCATTCCGAGCCATCTGAAGGTCCGGATGTTTACGATAAGATGAATGAAATGAAAGACCAATTCCTTGAGTTGCGAAAGGAGTTGAAAACATTGAGGGGAAATGATCTATTCGGTAAAGTGTTACGGAACTTTGCTTGGTTCCTAATGTGAAAATCCCTATGAAATTCAAAGTCCATGACTTTGAAAAGTATAAGGGGAATAACTGTCCGCTCAATCATCTCGTCTTGTATGCTAGAAAGATGTCTACACAAACTGATAATGATCAGTTATTGATTCACTATTTCCAAGACAGTTTGACTGGTGCCGCTCTAAGGTGGTACACGGGTTTGGATGGTGCGAGTGTCTGCACGTTCAATGATTTGGGTGGAGCATTCGTGAAACAGTACAAATATAATGTGGATATGGCGCCAGATAGGGATCAATTGAGATCATTGTCTCAGAAGGATAAGGAGACATTCAAATAATATGCTCAACAATGGAGAGATCTTGCCGCTCAGATTACCCTTCCTTTGGAATAAAAGGAGATGACCAAGATTTTCCTCAAGACCTTGAGCTTATTTTACTATGAGAGGATGATTGCCAGTGCCCCCAGTGATTTTACTGAGATGGTAAACACGGGGATGAGACTAGAAGAAGGTGTCCGAGAGGGACGGTTATCTAGATAGGAAGTTTCATCCAGCAAGAAATATGGCACTGGGTTTTCCTAGAAGAAAGAGAACGAGACCAATGCAGTATCTTTTGGGAGGCGGAGGAGGCCTCATGTAAGAAGAAGTCAACTACCCCGTTGTAAGACCCTAATTTTTCCCCTAAGATCTCTCATGACATCATAACATTGCATTGCATAGCCTCAAGGATCATTGAGCATCTTGGTTCCCTTTACCTTTGGGTGGGACTCCTTGTGAGTGGTTTGAGATCACCAAACATGCTTGAATTGTATATCATTTCTTTTCTCACTTTGTTTGCCAACAAAAAGCACAAAAGTATGTCACTAACATCTTTTGGTTGTAGCTTGAGCAATCACAAGATCAAAAGCTTCAAGGAGGTCATTGGTACAAAGACATTGGTCAAAAGGAGGTGGAAGCAAGCATGGTAATGGTTCCCAAAGCTCTCATCCATCAAATATGCCCCCCTAGTTTTTCAATTCATCATTTCTGATCAAGGAAAGTCAAAGGATTTGAGGTTTGTTCCCCAGAGAAGCCCTAATTCATCTGTGCATCACAATGCCTTACTCATGAAGCAACCTCAGCCCATGGTCAGATACAATCAAGGGAAGTTCCTTAATTCATCATTTCATGCATATTTGAACTTATTTGAGTATCCTCAATCATCAATTCATCAAGGTATGAGTCATGGACTTGAGAATGTTGATCAGTCAATTCATCTGACTATTTTGAAATGCACTGAGACCTAACTTTTTATGTGTTGGTCAAATGGAGATGGTTCCAAAAGAAATTTTTTTATTAAGGACAATATGAACAACTTTCATGTTCGTCAAAAATTTATTTGAAGCTTGGAAGACCATCTGCCATTCCCATACATTATAGGTCATTTTGACTGAAACCCTAATTTTGGGTCAACTTCCCAAGAACATAAGTCATTTATTTTTTATGATTTTGAGGTGAGATAAAATGCATTGGAAAGTTTGAGATGTCTAATTCAAATGTTATTTTGAACAAAATTTCAAAATCTCAAAGGAAATACATGTGATAATGCAAGACATTATAGGTCCTTTTTGACCAAATGCATTAAAAGTCAAAAATGTCAAACTTCAAGTGCCCATAACTCTTTCATCAAAAATCCAAATGATGCAACATTTAAGTCCATTTTGATTGTATTGAAAAGATCTACAACTTTGATGTTGGAGGTTTTTCCATTTGGAGTTTGCATCATCAAAACAGAAGGGCTTGAAAGTTGGCCAATTTTAGAAACCTTGCCTTGACATGTTTTGCACATCACCCTTCAAGCTCAAATTTCACTAATTTCCAAGGCCCAAATGAAATTTTGATCAACATGACATTTGTTCCTTATGTAATAAGCTTTCCAACCATTACTCATAAGCTTGCATTTTGATTTTGGACATAGCATTTTCGAAGGCTTCAATGTAATAGTGCATTTTGTGAAAATCATTTCAATTGCCATGCATGATCCATTAATACACAATCTGCACGTCCAAAACATACATGATGATGATAAGCTACTAAAACCAAGTGGAATTGGGCCCTTGATGCACCTGTACAGCCCCATGCATTGAGGCCCTTTGCATTCATGCAAAGTTGAAATCATGCATTCAGCATTGCCTTGCCTATAAATACATTGCATATGAGCTTCATTTCACTAACCTGAAGGCGCCTGAACCTCTACTGAATTGAATCCTCAACCACACTCAAAGGAACTCTCTCTTTTCTCTAAAAATTTCAGATCTAGAATTCAGTTTCCTCGACTGTTTTCTTTGATCTAAAAGTTCCTAGACCTCTTCACCTTGATCCATTGGACTTCTATTTTGATAAAGCAAGCAAGGTTTCATGCTCCATTCACCAGAACTAAAGCTTGCACTCCAACTGGTAATTTCCTCGATTCTCTTCATCCATGGACTTTTTTGCTTGGATCTAATGTTGGCTGAAGTCCTCTCAATAGAGGCATTTCATTTGTGCTTTCAATTTTGCAAAAACATAAAGTTCATGATGAACACCATCATACTTCCAGCTCTGATTTCTCCATTTATAGGGATCTATAGTGGAAGTGCATGGTATAGGAGTGATGTACATCACTTCCTCTTTCGATTGATATATAGATCGCCTCATTTGGTGGCCATTTGCGTTTCTGCATTTTTTTGAACATGGCCGGAATCTGGGAAGCTCACCGGAGAAGATGAAGTTTCCGGTGGCTTCATCGTATCCAGTTTGAATCTGGACCGCTTGATCTGATTTCCAGATGCAATCGGGAGCGTTGCTTGTTATGACCTGTAATTTATTCACGTGTGCACGTATTGACTGTGGTGTTTCATGAGCGCGCGCCTCTGGATCCTTGGATCTGCCAACTCAATTAATGAGCTCAGATCCAAGGGCTCTCGTTTTTTTGCATTTTCTGAATTTTCTTTTTATATTTGTTTAATTCCTTTTATTTCAAAAAGTCATATCTCTCTCATTTTTAATCCAAAAATTATGGGACCAATTACATTATTTCCCAAATAAATCCTAGTTACTATTTCTGATTTTTAATATTTTTTATTTTTATCATTTGATATTTTTTGTGAATTTTCTCTTCTCTGGTTATTTTTAATTCATTTTAAATAGTTTTTGATATTCAAAAAATACAAAAATATTTTCCTAACCTATTTGAATGATGATGGATCTATGAAAAATATTCTCATCAATTTTTGAATTGATTTGAGATTTATTTGAGATTTTAGTTCAATTAGGTTATTTTTATTCATTTTTAATTGATTAAAAATAGTTTCTGACTTTTAAAAATGCTAAACTTTTTTGTCAAACTTTGTTTGACCTTGTTGAACTTGGGATAAATGACTTGGACCTTTCAAGGTTGATTTGAAGTGATTTTGAAGTTTGACCTTTCCATTTTATTTTAATTCAAGTTTATTTTGCATATTAAAAAATGCCAAAAATAGTTTATTCATTTCTTGACTTTCAATCTTCATCCCACTTCTGTTTTTGGTTGTTTGACCTTGACTTTCAATGTTATTGGTCAACATATGAGGATTGGTACATGACCTTCCATTTAATGCATTTTATTTTGTCATTTCCATTTTCTTTCATTCATCTCCTCCTTCTTATTCTTTTCTTTTTGATCAATGAGTTGAAGATTGATAAGTCAGCATTGATTAGGGAGACTTAACATTCCTTGATTCAAATCTAATTCATCTTGATCAATTGATCAAGTGAATGGCTTTGCATTAAAGATATGTTGTCTTCTAAATCACGCAAATGGTTTGAACCAATACAAGATCATTTTCTTCCTCTTTTTGGCATGACAAGTTGTTGGGACTTGGTTTACTAATCAAGACTCCTAACTTGTGTTTGTTGCCTACATTATTATTGACCGGCCTCAGATAGTTGTGACTTCTACATAAGTCCAATTACGATTGCTTAACATAGCGCTAAATTTTTGCCTTATGGCATGCTAACTATTAACCACTAAAAAACTAAGTTTTACTTTGTGCAATTTACTTTTATGCAATTTACAATTCTTGCACATATTATTCATTTGCTTTTTCCTTTGCTCATTGGAGCACATGTTTATGTTAATGCCATTTGCCTTTTGCCCACTTGGGCTTATAATTGTGTATATATCTTTTGTGCTTGTGTTTGTCTGTTTGTTGTGAACCACATGCCAAGAATTGGACAATATGGACTTAGAATTTAGGACCTTACCTAATCAAATGGAATTTGAAAAGCAACTGGGCATTGGGCCTTTAGAGTGCTATAAAAGTGGAAGGGAACTTTGAAAGGACTATCTTCTAAAACTCCCTCTTGTCCATTCTTTGTTTGTTTATAGAACTTTTTGATGTGTGTTTTCTTGTGCTAGGGGATTCCAACCTTGAGTAACTTTGAGGAACCATTACCATGAACATCCAAAGAGAAAGATACAAAAGCCATTGAAGGATTCCTAGAAGCATGACATGTGTGTTGATTGCTTGAAATATTTGCTTGTGATTGCTTGTTCCAAAGGATAGGAGCTACTTGGATCATCAATATGATCTCAAGAGAGGAACTCCTAGTGTGGTTCATTTTTCTATCCCTCACCTTTTTGTTTCACTTAGGACTTAGCCATTCTTCTTCTTCTCTCTCCTCTAACCCAAGCCAAAACTTTTTGTGCAAACATTTCATTTGTTTTCAACATTAGAAACCTAAGCCTTATGCTTTTGATTTTCAAACTTTCTTTTCATAACACTTATTTTGAATTAAACTTCTAAGTCAACTTTGACCATTTTGTATATACTTCTAATTGGTAAATATAACCCATTCAAATTCTTTTTTTGTGTGGTTCCAATGGCCACTTCCTTAATCAAAAAATTTCATAACCTTTAGCTATTAGGTTTGAGTTATCCTTGTGGTAGATGTAATACTCACCTTTGTCCTTAGTGATGGACAATGAGCCTTCCATGCTTATTATAGGGTTAACCCCTCACTAGCATGTTGAAGTTATCCTCACATGGTGGACTTGTGGTTTTAGGTTGAATTTTCTCCCTTTGATAACAAAAGACCTTAAGGCTTTTGGACCAATCAATCCACTCGTTTGTTTTGAGATTTTTACCCCGAACTACGAGGTTTTGATCCTAATCTTTTTTAAGATGGTACGTAGGCAATGGGTTCATCCATTCAAACACAAAATGTAAATAAACTTGTATATTCTTTTCTCATCTCTTCAATCATGTTTGCACAAATAAACTTTCACAAAATACCAACCTAGGATGTTTTGGGTGCCTAACACCTTCCCATTGCATAACCAACCCCGTTACCCAGATCTCTGTTTCTTTTACTAGTTTTTGTTAAAACTTTTAGGTTTTTGTTCGCTTTCTAACCATTCCTTTGGATAAATAGAAGTGCGGTGGCGACTCGACTTGTATGATTTACCTTGGATTTTGTCAATATTTCTAATGGTAACAAATACCCCGCTACACCCGTCAACACCATCATCAAGTATCATTCATTATTCTGGTATTTTTTAACAATCAATCAACACCAATTCAACAACAACGTCAAGAACCGCCACTACAACGAACAAACACTTACAATAACAACAATATCAACAACCATCAACAACCACAAAATTTTGAGAGGAAGAAGGTCTCTTTCGTCCCGAGTCCTATGACTTATGCTGAACTGTATCCATCATTGGTTCTCAAGAACCTTTTGCAACCAAGAAATCTGCCTCAAATCCCTGAACCACTTCCATGGTGGTACAAACTGGAACTCCGCTGTGCCTTTTACCAAGGAGCTCCCGGTCACGATATTGAGAATTGCTACCCCCTGAAGTATGAAGTCCAGAAGCTGGTAAAGAGTGGGATGGTGTCCTTTGAGGATCGTGTGCCTAATGTCAAAGCTAATCCACTAACTGCTCATGGTAACCCTTCTGTCAATATGGTGGATGGTTGTCCTGGGAAGTTCAAGGTATTTGATGTTTGCTTTATTAGAAGGTCCTTGGTGACGATGCATAAGGATATCTGTTTGGTAAGCGATTGTGAGCATGACCATGATGGTTGTGCAATTTGTAGTGTTAATCCTAGAGGTTGTATGGTTGTGAAGAGAGACATCCAGAGGTTGATGGATGAAGGTATGATTCAGATTCTCCAGTCCCGTCACGTGGATGAAGATGTGAATGTCATTGTTCCAATATTTAAGACACCAGAGAGAGTGGTAATCCAGTTTAATAGTAGCAGTAGTAACAGTGTCAGCAACATATCGGTATCACCGTTGGTTATACGGTTAGCGGGCCCCGTCCCGTATGCATCCGATAAGGCTGTCCCATATCAGTACAATGCGACTATGTTAAAGAATGGACAAGAGGTTCTCTTGCCTACGACTAGTTCTGTTGTGAGCATAACTGATGTAGCTAAGGTGACCCATAGTGGTCGTGTCTTTGGGCCGGTGTTCCCAAAGAAAGCAGAAGATTGTTCAGTTTTGTAAGAGTGTGGAGGTACTTGTAGTAGATCCAGTTAGTGCTCCGAAGTATCAGTCTGGTGAATCCAGTGGTTTGAAGCCTAACGATGATGATGAGGTACTCCAGTTAATCAAGAAAAGCGAGTTTAATGTGATGGAGCAGCTGCTCCAAACTCCCTCCAAGATTTCAGTGTTGTCTCTGCTTATGAACTCTGAGGCGCACAAAGAAGCATTGTAGAAGGTGTTAGAACAAGCGTATGTGGAACATGATGTTACGGTGGATCAGTTTGATCATATTGTGGCTAACATCACTTCCTGCAACAATTTGAGATTTTGTGATGAGGAACTTCATGAGGAGGGAAGAAATCACAATTTAGCGTTGCACATTTCAATGAATTGCAAGGAGGATGCTTTGTCAAATGTATTGGTCGACACCGGTTCTTCTTTAAATGTACTACCAAAAGCAACTATGTCAAGATTGTCGTATCAAGGAGCTCTGATGAGGTATAGTGGCGTGATCATCAAGGCATTTGATGGTTCTCGCAAAACTGTGATAGGAGAGGTGGACCTTCCGGTGAAGATAGGTCCGAGTGATTTCCAAATTACTTTCCAAATAATGGATATCCACCCGGCCTATAGCTGGTTGTTAGAAAGGCCATGGATACATGAGGCAAGAGCTGTTACATCCATATTGCATCAGAAACTAAAATTTATCAAGAATGGTAAGCTGGTTATCATTGGTGGGGAGAAGGCTTTGTTGGTAAGCCACCTGTCATCTTTCTCTAATGTAGAAGTTGAGGATGAGATTGGAACTGTGTTCCAAGCCTTGTATATTATTGAGGAAAAGAGAGTTGGGGCACCTATGTCCTCATTCAATGATGCTCAGAGAATCGCTGAAAACGATAATTCTGATCAGTGAGGACAGATGGTAGAGGTCGTCGACAACAAGAGCAGAGCCGGTTTGGGTTTCCGACGAGGTTCATCTGTAATTAGAGCTGAAGATGTGCAACCTAGTTTCCGTAGAGGAGGGTTCATTCATTGTAATGTGTCGCATTATGCAAAAAACCGGCGGGAAAACGAAACAACAGAGCCGCCACCGTGCGTTATTTATCCCAAAAGAGGGAAAGGAAACGCTCGAAGTAAACCTGGAAAAGAAATGGTCTCGCGACCAGAGAAACATGGGATCGGGAGTCGGCTATGCGAAGGGAAGGTATTAGCACCCCTATGCATCCGTCGTACTCGACGGGATCCACGCACCAAAGGAAGGATAAGGTTGCTAGAAGCTGCTCAAACAAACTGCACACAAGGTTGGAAAGAACACACAAAAAGACAAGAGAAACAGGATACGGGGAATGTGCTCGCTAGGATGTCGCATCCTATGCATACGTATCTTCTCTGACTGGAGAAGAATCAGAGCACTCGTAGCTCGGCTAACGCACGCCAAACAAAACCACACAGGAAACCGACTGCCAATCGCTGGACTTACGTCAGACTCCACACAAACAGGCAAACATGGAAACCGAATGCCAATCGCTGGACTTACATCAGACTCCGAACCAACAAACACACACACAGGAAACCAACTACCAATCGTTGGACTTACGTCAGACTCCAACAAGCAAACAAGACACAGGAAACCGACTTCCAATCGCTGGACTTACGTCAGACTCCAAACACACACAAAGGGGTTGAAAAAAGAAAAAGGGCACCCGGAGAGATCAGCTCATCTCCTGCCTACGTACCTCATCTGGTATGAGGATCAGGGCGACGTAGTTCCCCTACATAGGGAAAAAAGACTTCTAACCTAACCAGAGACTGGGAAATGACAAACTAGAAGGGAGACTGACTCGAGCCTAATAGTTATCATGCAAATTCACCATGGTCCTAGGTTGAGGTTTCTATCTAACTTGCACAGGGAGCAAGCTATCCTAAACAGCACAGTCAAAAACATACAAGCACAAAAAAGCAAGCACACACACTATATGCACACAATTGGGCTCATACAAGGTTAGGCTGTGAAACACAAGCCAACTGGAATCGGGTGTAATTAGCTCTTAACCCTAACATTGAGAGTTAGGGTGAAGCAGATGAAATGAAGATGAGGGGTGTGCCTCATAGCTCTTATCCCTGGCCTGGGAGAGCTTTAAACAAGAGAATGTGTGGGAGTTCAGAAAGTTGGAACTCTTCTCCACAGATGATATGACTCTATAAGATCTTGGGTTAATATCCACAATGCATCAACATGTTATGTGAGAAAAGGGATGACACACTGAATAGTAGGAGATGGATTACACATCTCTTTTATCTACCAATTGCCTCATAAGAGGACTTTTCCTGCTTGGCACAAAAGTAAACAAACACAAGCATTTCCTCTTAAGGAGGACTTCAGACAGGTGCCTGCCCAAGTAACAGGACAGGTCTTCCAGACTACATGAAGTCAGAGAATTATACCTCAAATGGTTAAGCAACCAAGCAAAGCAAAATCAAGTTCAAAAGAACTCAAAGCAACTTATGTACCTGAAAAAAATCTAACCCAATAAGTATACAAGTCAAACAATCAAACAGACAGTCAATCACACAATCAGACAGATAAGCAAGCAATGTGCAAGGCACAAGCCAATGGGCATAACACAAACAACTTGGCATCAACCTACAAAACAACTCAAAATTGGTCAATATCAACCACTTAATCAATCCAAATGAGTGAGCATCATCAACTATGGACTTGGATGTGTAAACCTGAAATCAAAGCTCAATTGTGAGTCACAAACCACTAGGTCAAGGCCTAGGGTCAAAGAGGGAGAAAACATTCAAAATAGAACATGAAATTCAACATGAATCAACCTCAATCAATTAAGAACACAATCCAAAAGGTCCCACACCAATATCATCAACCAAATTCATTTCATGAACCAAATATGGCAAGGTATGCAAATTGTAACTACATTGTGACATCAGAGTGATCAAATGCACATTAATTCAAAAATGGTTCAAATAATCTCAACAAAATTCATGAGTAAACAGAACACACAACATGATCATCACACAAACAATTAGGAGCATTGGACATCAATAGGCATGGTAATCAAATCACATAAGTCAAGGCAAACATAACAAGCACATGTGTGACACCAATTGTCACACCAACTTAGCATAGGCCTAAAACAGAAATGAATCATGGTAAAAACTCCAAACCAAAGCTAAAAAAACATTCAACATGTCTAAAAATAGTGTGCAAAGTTTCATATTCATAGGATAAAGAACAAGCATTTCATGATCAAATGAAAATCAAGACAATTCAAAAGCTCAAACATGACCATCCAGAATGAAAAATCTCAATCAAATCAGAAATGAATCCAAAAATTCCACCACAAATCATGAGAATTCACAACATCCATATCAAGCATCATACAAAAAATCAAGGCATTTGGAATTCATTTGGCATGGAAAATTAATCAATCAAGTTGAACAAGCAAAGGTGTGACACACATTGTCACACCTACATTCACATGATCATAAAATAGAAACCACAAATGGTAAAAATACCAAATCAACACCAAAATGTCAAGCAATGAGTCTAGTTTCAACATGTAAAATTTCATGAGGATTGGATAAACAACCAGCATTTCACAAAAGATATGGCAAGGCAATGTTCAAAATGGACATGTGTACATAAACCCTAGGCAAAATAATTTTCCAGCCAAGCAAAATTTATGAAAAAATAATCAAAAAAAACTAGAGAGAAAATGGAATGCAATGCAAAAATCCTCATATTTTTTGGATCATTTATCAATTATTTATGAATTTTGGAAGTCAGAGAAAAATAAAAAAATGTAGCAAGCATATGGACATAGCATGGAGGGAAATCAAATAACATGTAAAGCATTTTGAATATATGCTGTGGCCAGGAATTGAAGTGAAGCGAAATTTGAATGTTAGTGCGCAACACATGAAACTCTGCGTTTCATTAATCAGACGTGGCCAGTCAAACAATGTTATCCAATCAAAACGCCATGCAGATGCTACGTGGACGAATACATGTTAAGCTTTTCACAAACACATGCAGACACGCAGGAAAGCATTTTAATGGATCAAAACACGTTCTGGAAACAAAATTGCATCAGCTTCATCGTGTTCATCATGGCTCAAGAACTTTTTTCTCAGATTTCAACAATAAGCACATCAATGGATAGATCTTTCAACATACAACACGAATCCAGGCATAGCTAAGGTTAAATTCACCCATACAAGGAGAATCGAGCAAATATATTTTCATGCATGAACCTTTAACTTGACCTAACTTACTCAATTCTACATGGATTTCAAAGATCTAAAGCTCAGGTTAACCAGCATCAAAAGATGAACAACAATCACATAACAATTTTGAGAAACAAGAGATTCGATTCCTGACCTCTTGGAGAAAACAGAACTGGAATTGATGGAATCAGGCCTTGCAATGCTCAAACAGATCTTCCAAAGTGCTTATGAAGTTAATTGGATGAAGAATTGAAGCTCAACTGCACGCGATTTGGCCAGAATTTTGATTTTCCATGGATGAACTCAAGCTTCAAGCTGCTTCAAAACTGCACGAATTCCTTTGGATCTTCCTTCAAACTTGTTCACAAATGCTAACAGATGATGAATGGATCAAGAAAAGTGGGTTGTGTTTGAAGAATTTGCAAGAAAAAAGTGAGAGAAAATTTTCAAGAATTGGATCTAGATCTGAAAAAGTGATTATGGTTAGCTGAAAACAGTTATGATTTGTCTTATATACTCTCTCTTAATCACTCTCCTAAACATGTTTAAGCAATGGTTAAGTGGATTAGGAAAAAAGAGGTGTAAGTGCAAAATTGATATTTCACCTTATGCATGAGAATTATGGATGAACAGTACACGAAAATGGCTTGAATTCACTTGAAATTTCATTTTGGAGCCAATGGAAGTGGTAGAATGCTTAAACAATGAACCAAATTTGAACTTTAATTTTCCCTCCAAAAATTAAGTGAAAATGCAAATGATTATGTGATGGGAATTGGTGTAATATGATGCATGATTTGGTAAGTATAGGTCAAAACAAGAACAATGCAAAAAGAACCACTCCATTTGGACTTTTGGTTTGAAAGTTATGCACATTTGAAGTTCAAACCACACTTGGCCAAGATTGATCCATATCTCTTCAACCACACATGAGAAATCCATGATTTTGGACTTTTTGGAAATGGGAGATAAAGATATTCAACTTTCATGTTGGACAAAATTTCTTTTGAAGCTTTCTTGATGATGTAATCTTGAGTTGAAAACCTTTTGATTTTTGGCAATTTCAAATTACAGGTCACCTGCTATTTTGGGCAAGTTTTGATCTGACCTCAAATCCTTCAATGTTGATGTTTGAAATGTCAAATGAGACTTATTCCCACATGAATGAGGCATCTCTAACCATCTCCCACCTCCAAATCCATAGTTGAACTAACAGTTGACTTCTGTTGACTTTTTAGGGTTTCAAATGAATTGTACACTGACTGATGAGCCTTGAGCCTTCAATGCTTGGCCAAACCACTTCAAAATAATTCTTGGATCATATGAACTCATTGTACCACCCTAGGGCTTTGATTCCATGGAAAATGCACTTGCTTGCTTTGCACAACTGAATCTCCTGACCAGTCTTGCCTGATGACATGTGATGGACTATGCAAATGTTAATGCAATGTTAATGACCTAAAATGAAAATGTATGTACAAATGGGAGGTTAAAATTTGAGGTGCTACATAATGAACAACACTTAGATGTTGTGATTGAGGGTGATGAAGATGAAAACTGCACCAATTTTTTGATGCATGGAAAAGCTTGCAACAATTGGACTGTTTTTTATATTACTATTATTGTGCATCGATCTAAGTAATTGCTTTTATTTGTTTTCGAAAATCCTTCACTTATGCCTAAGGGGGAAGTGAACGTTGTTTGGGAATTTTCAAATTTGATCATCAATAAAATATAATTCTATTCATCCACATCTATGATCTCTTATTTTTGCTTTTTGTTTTATTCTGAAAAATGGTAATCACAAAAAACATAAATCAATAAATAATAATTTGTCCATCTGCATAATATTTGGTCACAATTCACTTCTCTAAAATCAAATATCAAATCATTATGCAGGTTGGTTTCTAAACCCATTGAATACAATGATCCTTCTCCTTCTCCAAAATTTGAATTTCCTGTGTTTGAGGCTGAGGAAGGAAGTGATGAAGAAGTATCTGATGAACTATCTCGTCTACTTGAGCATGAGGAAAAAGTCATTCATCCATTTGAATAGCAGATTTAGTTAGTCAACTTGGGTTCTGAGGACGATGTCAAGGAAGTCAAGGTTGGGTCTCGACTGTGTCCATAAGTGAAGAAGGGGTTGATTGATCTTCTCCGAGAGTATTCAGACGTGTTTGCCTGGTCCTATCAAGACATGCTTGGTTTGGATTCTGAGATTGTGGAGCATAGATTACCGTTGAAGCCAGAATGCCCTCCTGTCAAGCAGAAGTTGAGGAGAACTCATTCTGATATGGAAGTGAAAATCAAAGAAGAAGTGCAAAAGCAGATCGATGTCGATTTCCTTGTGACTGTCGAGTATCCATAGTGGGTGGCCAATATTGTGCCTGTTCTGAAGAAGGATCGAAAATTCCGTATGTGTGTTGATTATAGAGATTTAAATAAATCCAGTCTGAAAGATGATTTCCTTATGCCACACATTGATATGTTGGTAGACAATACAACTAAATTCAAAGTCTTTTTGTTTATGGAGGATTTTTCGGATATAATCAAATCAAGACGGAACCCGAAGATATGGAGAAGACTACGTTCATTACACCCTGGGGAACATACAGTTATAGAGTGATGCCTTTCGGTCTAAAGAATGCTGTTGCAACTTACCAGAGAGCAATGACTACTCTTTTTCATGATATGATGCATAAAGAGATCGAAGTCTATGTTGATGATATGATTGCTAAATTCATTGATCAAGAGGGACATGTTGAGCATTTGTTGAAGCTATTCCAGCGCTTGAGGAAGTATAAACTCCGCTTGCATCCCATTAAGTCTACTTTTGGTGTTCGTTCTAGTAAGTCGTTGAGCTTTATTGTTAGTGAGAAGGGTATTGAAGTTGACCCCGCCAAGGTCAAAGCAATACAAGAGATTCCTTCCCCCAAAACTGAGAAGCAAGTCAGAGGTTTTCTCGGCCGCTTGAATTATATCTCAAGATTCATTTCACACATGACTACCACATGTGCGCCTTTATTCAAGCTTCGTTGAAAAGATCAGTCTTGTGATTGGACCGAAGACTGCCAGAAAGCTTTTGATAGTATCAAAGAGTATTTGCTTGAACCTCCGATTCTGTCTCCGCCTATTGAAGGAAGACCGTTGATCACGTATTTGACTGTGCTTGATGAGAGTATGGGTTGTGTTCTTGGTCATCAAGATGAGACTGGAAAGAAGGAATATGCTATTAACTACCTCAGTAAGAAATTCCCCGACTGTGAGACTCAGTATTTTATGCTTGAGAAGACTTGTTGCACATTGGCTTGGGCTGCTAAGCGTCTGCGTCAATATATGTTCAATCATATCACTTGGTTGATATCCAAAATGGATCCAATCAAGTATGTTTTTGAGAAGCCTGCTTTAACTGGGAGGATTTCCCGTTGGCAGATGTTGTTATCAGAGTATGATATTGAATACCGATCTCGGAAAGCAATCAAAGGTAGTGTCTTGGCTGACCATTTGGCTCACCAACCGATTAAAGATTACCAGTCAGTGTAGTATGATTTTCCTGATGAAGAGATTTTGTACTATAAAATGAAAGATTGTGATGAGCCATTGCTTGAAGAAGGGCCAGAACCTGGTTCCCGTCGGGGCATGGTATTTGATGGAGCTGTTAATTAGTATAGTAATGGAATTGGGGCAGTGATTATTACTCCTCAAGGCACTCATTTTCCGTTTACAACTAGATTGACTTTCAAATGTACGAATAATATGGCTGAGTATGAAACTTGCATTATGGGGCTTGAAGAAGCCATTGATCTCAGAATCAAATATTTGGACGTCTATGGAGATTCAACTTTGGTGGTGAATCAGATCAAAGGTGAATGTGAGACGAATCAACAAAGTTTGATACTATATATAGATTATGCGAGGAGGATTCAGCTTTCTTTACAAAGGTTGAGTTTCACCATATCCCTCGAGATGAAAACCGGATGGAAGATGCTCTTGCATTGTTGGCTTTAATGATTGTGGTGAAATATTGCAATGAAGTTCCCAATCTGACTGTGACGCGTCTTGATAGGCCAGCTCATGTGTTTGCTGTGGAAGAAGTCGAAGATGAGAAGCCGTGGTATTTTGATATCAAGTGTTTCCTCCAAAGTTAGATTTACCCGTCTGGGGCATCGTTGAAAGATAAGAAGATTTTAAGAAGATTAGCCGGAAATTTCTACCTTAATGGTGATGTGCTTTACAAGAGAAACTTCGATATGGTTCTGCTCATATGCGTGGATAGACACGAAGCAGACTTGTTGATGACTTAAGTACATGAAGGTTCCTTTGGTACTCATTCCAATGGACATGCAATGGCAAAGAAGATGTTGCGAGCAGGTTACTATTGACTGACAATGGAATGTAGTTATTACAACTTTGTGAAAAAATGCCCCAAGTGTCAAATATATGCAGATAAGATTCACGTTCCTCCGACACTGTTGAATGTCATTTCCTCCCCATGGCCCTTCTCCATGTGGGGAATCGTTATGATTGGCATGATTGAACCCAAAGCTTCGAATGGACATTGTTTCATCCTAGTGGATATTGACTACTCCACAAAGTGGGTTGAAGAGGCATCGTATGCGAATGTAACCAAGGAAGTTGTTGTGAGGTTCATCAAGAATCAAATTAGATGCCATTATGGTGTACAAAGTAAGATCATTACTGATAATGGTTTGAACTTGAATAACAATATGGTGGAAGCTCTTTGCAAAGACTTCAAGATTGCGCACCATAATTCTTATCCCTACATACCTAAGATGAATGGGGTTGTTGAAGCTGCAAACAAGAACATCAAGAAGATCATCCAAAAGATGGTTGTGACGTACAAGGATTGGCATGAGATGCTCCCATTTGCTTCGCACGGGTATCGTACATCCATCCTTACTTCAAAAGGGGAAACCCCTTTCTCACTTGTTTATGGCATGGAAGTTGTGCTCCTAGTAGATGTTGAGATCCCATTATTGTGCGTATTGATGGAAACCAAGTTGACTGAAGCTGAATGGTGTCAGACCAGATTTGATCAACTGAATTTGATTGAAGAGAAGAGGTTGACTGCCATGTGTCAAGGTCAGTTGTACCAGTATAGAATGAAGAAAGCTTTTGATAAGAAGGTCAGGCTTTGTGTGTTCAGAGAAGGTGACCTCGTACTCAAGAAGATTCTATTTTTCAAACTAGATTCTAGGGGCAAATGGACTCCTAATTATGAAGGCCCATATGTTGTCAAGAGAGCCTTTTCAGGCGGCGCTTTGATTCTTATAACTATGGATGATGAAGAGTTCACTTGTCCTATGAACGCAGATGCAGTCAAGAAATACTTCGCCTGAAAAGAAAAGAACAACTCGCTAAGTTGAAAACCCGAAAGGGCGGCTTAGGCAAAAATGAGCGTCTCGGTGGATTGAAAACCCGAAAGGGCGATCCAGGCAAAAATTAGAGACATAAAATAGAAAGAGTTATTCCGATAAATTGAGTACCCCACCTTGGGGCAATTTATGCAAAAATTAGGGATTTATGGCTAGTTGCATCCTGCTGATTTTCGGGTTTGAAGACTCATCTTGAGCACATTGTCAGTTTTTGGTTCACTATCTCCAGCAGTCGCCAAAAGCACAGTGGATATCAAGAGTTGGTAGAAGGATTAGTGATCATTGTATTCAATGTAGCTCTTTTCCATGTAAATGACCATTTTTCAACTTTTGTAAAGATCTATGGAGTCTTGTCATTTACAGACTCCCATTCTATAAAATAAAGTTGAGCTTTTATCCAATTGTTTCTACTCCTGTTTAATTCAGCCAAATAGATTTAAATTTTATTTTTATCATTTTGGAAATTAAAAATTTTAAAACAAAAATCTTGTTTTCTTAAATATATAAAAGCAGTTATTTTAAGAAATTGATTTCATTCAAGAGGAATATCAACATCAGTTTGAAAGCAGTAAGCCCTAAATGTGGAGCATTATTGGTTCTCCCCAAGCAATTGGCGTGATCCCTGTTTCATCCCCATCAGCTTTTTAGTATCCGATGTTTGTTGGTTTCCTCAGCCAAGTTTGTCGTCATCCCCAACTGTGTTTGTTGTCCTCCCTCGGGTTGTAGGAATTTTATTGCAGCAATTTGCATGGTTTCGGCAGAATTTTGTTCCCCCACAAGTCGCCATCAGATTCGTCCCCAGTCAGAGTTTCTAAGCAGCTATTTATGTTAATCCCCTGCAGGGTTGTCTCCCATGTGATATGGTGTTGACCTAAAATTCCCCGCAGAGTTGATAGCAGTTTCCTTAGCACATCTTCCATTTTCTTCCCCAGCCAGGGTCAAGCCTTCGAGGTGTTCGAGATCTTCTCCAGCAGTTGTTTCCCTCTTGTGTGGATTGGCCGAGAATTGTATCGATGATTCAAATCAACGATAGTTGTATCCTTTGTGATCGTTTTGTCAGCATAATCATCACATATACATATACGCATACATATAAATATGCACCATATAACTTCATTATTGCATTATTGAACTTTGTGATTCATTGTTATTTTGACTCTCCGCCATGGTGGTACTTTATCCCCATGCAGATTCGGTGTGTTTGTCCTCCTTTAATGGCAGAGTGTCAGCCCATTAAGTAGAAAGACTTTAACCTTTCTCTTATTCCACACTGAGTTATTTCCTCGTGGATGATTAATATTTCAGTTTCCTCCCAAGTCGATTACCTGGATTTCCACTCCCCTTGAGTTATATCCTCATAGGGTTGAGTCTTGATTGATCGTTTCTTTTTAGATCTTCCCTAGATAGATGCCTTTGGTCCTCTAAGAGTCTATTACCCAGTAAATAGTAATATTCTTCTTAGTTTGCAGTTTGTTACCTCTGTCCAATACCCGACAAGAGTAACCCTTTTTCTCCCCAGCAGATTCATTTTTACGTTTCCCAGGAAGTATATCCTTGATATGTTCATCCTAACTGATGACCTATATTTTCTTCCCCTGCTTTGAGTCTATCCTTGACATGTTCACTTTAACCAGTGATGGGTATTCTCTTTCCTTGGTATTCTACCCGGTAAAAAGGTAGTTGTAATCCCTGTTTTATTCCCTAGAGAGTTATCCTTGATATGTTCATCCTAACCGGTGACAGATTTCCTTCTCTTTGCCCAGTAACCGGTAGTTGTAAATCTTGCTTTTCTCCCTTTTATAGAGTTTGTCCTTGATATGTCCATCCTAACCGGTGACAAATATTCTCTTTCTGGTATTCTATCCAGTAACTGATAGATGTAATTCTTATTCCTCCCTTCGAAGTCTATCCTTGATATGTTCATCCTAACCGATGACGAATATTCTCTTTCTGGTATTCTATCCAGAATTCGATAGATATAATTCCTAATTTGTTCAGGCGGTTTATCCTTGATATGTTCATCCTAACCGATGATGGATATCCTCCTTAAACATCCCTAGGCAAGTTTATCCTTGATATGTTCAACTTAACCGATGAAGGATTTTCTTTCGTTTGAGTTTATCCTCGATATCTTCACTTTAATAAGTGACGAATATTATCCCCATTTGGTCTTCGACCCAGTAACTGGTAGTTGTAAATCCTATTTTTGGCAACAGTTTTATTCTTACCCAGTAACCGGTAATGAATACGCCTCTTGGATGCCCTCAGCGATTCATCCTTGATATGTTTACCCTAACCAGTAACAAATGTGCTCCCTGTCAGATTTTGTTATCTCCTTACTATAGCGGTAAATATATGACCATCAAGCTATGGATAAGCTAGACGTTAATAAAACCAGAGTCGCCACCGCGCTTTTATTTTTTCCATGGGAAAAGGGAAAAGTACGAACAAAACACAAAAATAAGAAGTTTTCAAATCAAAACTAATAAAATGCCAGAGAATATAGGTAAGGGGGTCGGTTACACAGAGGGAAGGTGTTAGCATCCAAAATGTTCTAGGTACTCCTAGGGAGCCCTTTCTAGTGTGCATATGTGTTTTTTTTTACAAAATGATGTTTGCAATAAATAGAGTGGGGGGATGAGAAAAGAATTCATTAATTATATTTTTGTGTTTGACAAGACCTTCGGACTTGTGCCTACGTACCAACATAAAAATGAGGGATCAAAACCTCGTATTTCGTGGTATCAATTTCAAAGTGAGTGGATTACTTTTAACAAAATTTTAAGTTTAACAAAGGCAACAGAGGCCTAAAAATGGTTTGAATGAGTGTTAGTTCTTTTTGGCTTTTGAAATTTTAAGTCAAGTGTAGTTAAGTTCATTTACAAATGTGATTAAGAAATGAGTTTTAAAAATGCAATGGCATAAGGCCAAAGTTTCTAATTTTCAAAATGGTCTACGTTTAGAAAACAAATACAAGCAAAGAAGATTTTTTTAAAGGAGGGAGAGATTTCAAATTAAAGAAATAGGGGAGGGATGAAGAGACTAATCCTAAGAACAAATTTAAAAGTTAAGAGTTGAAAAGATCTGACCAATGGGCTGCAATCCAATAAACAAGAATGTCATATAGAAACCTAATTTTCCCTTGGACTTTAGAATCAAGCAATATCAATACACAAATAGCAAGATGAAAGCAAGGCATCAAATAAATATAGCCACATCCAAGCTTAGAAACTCCATGATCTTCTTCAAAATTTCCCATGCATTAGATGACTTCCACCACTAGGCATTAGACACAGGTTCAAAATAACAGCTTCAATATAATCATGTTGCAGATGAAGTCAAATGGATTTTCAATATTATATCAGATGAATGTTCACTTCACAAGTACTTGGTTTCGAGAAAGTTGGTATTGGCCAAGTCCTTTTGCATAGGTAGTGTTTCCTAATTCTAAGTCCATTGTCTCAGATCAAATCCAACGTCCACACAAAATGTTTTTTAGGGTTTTTGTTCTTATTATGTACATTAAGGTCAAGAGACCACAAAAACAAACAAGTATATACAAACACAATATATCACAAATTATGGTCCAAGTGGGCAAAGTGAAAATGGCATTAAAGTAAACAAATTCAATGGTATGAATAATGGAAAGTGAATAAATATTGAAATTAAAGTACATAAAAGTAAATGGCTTGAAATTAAATGTTAGTTGTTAGTTAGAAGTTAGTGTTGCTTTTGTTTTGTATTATTTAAGTCATTCTTTGGAGAACACTCAACCCACTATTCACAAGCATGGATCCTTGAACCAAGACATCTTCCAAAGGAAGGAAAAAAGGCCAAGTTTCCACACAATACCATGAAAGAGGGGCGACTTACAATCTCACTTACTAGAATGCTATGCTTTTGTGTCACAAATTTAGTGCTATGTTAAGCTATCGTAATTGGACTATGCTTATGAAACATACCACACACTAAAAGAACATGCAAAAGTGTGATGGACCTAATCTCATCCATACTCATGTTGATTTTGCAATCAACTAGCCTTAGGATACAAAGATATCATAGGTCCATGACATGAATGAATAAAGAAGGGGAATGAGATAAAGAGGGAGGGGGAATGGAATCAACACAAATTGGTCAAAGGAGGACTTTTACAAATTAAGATCATTCATTCATTTTGAGAGATGAAATATACATTTCATCAATCCTCTAAATCCAATGATCTTAACTTAACAAAGTCAAATCAACCTTGACCAAGGCCCAACAACACAAGTCAAACTCAACAAGTCAATAATAGAAGCCCAACACAATTTATTTGGCATTTAATCAAATAAAATCAACTAAAATATGCAATAAATTAAATGATGGTTGGTCAATTTCCTAAAACCTCATCAAAACACCAAAGAGATGGCCATGAGATTTATCATAGGTCAAACAAGGTCAAAGGACCTTGGAGAAAAAATTTCATAATTTTTAGAAACTTAAAACTATTTTTAAATAATTAAAAATATTCACAAAATCAATTAAATCGTGAAAAATATTAATAAAGATCCAAAAAATAATTTTAGTTTAGAAAGTGAAAGAGGAATTTATTTAAAGTTTTTGGGGGAAACTCATATTTTTTGGATCAATATTAAAATTAATATGAATTAATGAAAATAACACAAATAAAATGAAAATCAAATAATCAGAAAAAATGTGGACCACTTGATCTCCCTCATTAATTGAGGTGGCAGATCAAGTGGCCACAAGCGCGCAATCCATTGTGGACTCTAGTCAGCGCGCCACAAACTTGGTAATTCAAACAAACGCTCGTGATTAAAACAAATTAAACAGATCATGTGGCTCTGGACCTTGCCAACTAACGACAAGAGAAAATCTCTGGTCTCCTTCTCAGGCGAGCCTAAAATAAAAAAGGAGGACATGATTTTAAAGTAAAAATGGCACTGAGCACGAATCTGGCCTCAATTTAACCCAACTCCAAATATATTGAGAGATACAAGGAGTTGAAATTTGAGGTGCATGAACTGAGTTGCTTCGATTTGACCTCAAAGCAACTCAATCTTATTGCCTACATTGGTAGGACTTCAGACAACCAAGGACCTCAAAGCAACTCACTTCTTCTTGCTTTGGCTCGTGCTTGATCTTGCTTAGGATGCTTGCAGAAGTAGATTAGAATACACAAAAGGTCTTGGACCCATGGAGTTTTGAATTTAAAAACAATGAGATTCAAACTTAATTTCCAAAGGAAATTCTCAGGATTATCCTCTCAAATGGATGGGTTTTGTGTTTGGGATCAAAGCTGGTGCGAAGGAGTCCTCAATTCTGGGCATAGGGGCCTCTATTTATAACTGAATCACATAATATATACACCTTACAATTGAGTTTCCAAAATTGGCAATGAGTGATGCATGTGTGCATGGACGTGTACAGGCCCATGAGATCATTCCATTCGATCCATAATTGAGAGTTGAACAATTCTGAAATCAAATTAGAGTGCTAGGTAATTGTATATGAAAGTTTGAAGTTTGATTTTTGCCAAATGATGATGCAATGTTCAAGCCATGCGCATCCCGTTCAAATCTTGTCCAAAATGGATGAAAAACGACTTTTTGGAAAGGTTAGATCAAGAGGAAAAACTTCCGTGTTGAACACTTTTCCATTTGAATCTTGTCTCATGATTAAATTTGAGGTGGAAGTTTGAAAATTTTAACATATCATTTTTTTTGCTAAGTGTCAAGCCATATGTTCACTTATTCTAGCTTGGCTAACTTTTTGTGTGGGCTTCAAATGAGAAACGTTCCTTCATCAAAGTTGTATCTCTTTCAAAGTCCTATAAAATTGTCACAAATTTGATCTCATTTGGATTTGATATGAAGGAGTTATGCATTTTTGAAGTTAAGGAAAATCACTTGTTCAATGGTATTGGTCCAAAATGACCTATAATGTATTCTCATATCACATGCTCATAAAAATTGAATTAGCTCTTCCTCAAAACATGAATGTTGAAGTATACACATTGAATTTGATTTTGAAACTTTGAAATCTTTCATCGCATAAAAATTGAGCAAGTTATGACCTTGGCAAGTTGACCTCCAAATTAGGGTTTAGACAAAATATACTATAATCTTTCACCATTAAAAATGACTTTCCAAGCAAAACAAGCTCTAGACATCAAAATGAAAGTTATCTGGAATGTCATTTAGAGTAATGTTTCTCTTGGAATAATTTTCATATGATAAACATTGTAGGAGATTGGGTCTAGGGGACCCCAGATTTGATTAGATGAATTCCTCTGGCCAACCCCCATCAACCAACTTGCTAGCTTGCAATTATCTTGACTTTTGGGACTCATGGGAGGTCATATAGGCATGATATGATGAAATTTGAAGTATCCCTTGAAACATTTGATCAAATTTTGAAGAAGCTTGGTGAAGATGTTACACAAAATACCTAGATGAACTAGGGTTTCCACTACAAACCAATTCCAAACTCTTGATGAATTCTTGATCAAAATAACATGTGAAGCTCATGTGGATCCATATATGATGCCTAGAGCCATATTAAACCAATTCTTGATTGAACTCCTTGCACTGAGGGTCTTAAACCCTAGATGTGAGCTTGATAGATCAAAGGTGAGCATGTACCCTACCTACAAAAGAGTTAAATTATGCAAAGTTATATTTTTGGTATTTTGGTTAGTAAAAATGATAAAATACAAAGTATGATACACTCAAATGGTGCTTGGTGATCTCTCCCAATGCAAACCCAAAGAATGAGGGGTAAGGAGGATGCCAAGATATGATCCAAATGCCATTGCATATGATGGTATAGCATGAGGGATCTTAGGGTCAAAATTGGGGTCTTACATCTGCCACTATTTAAGGACATTCTAATTGATGAGATGAAGGTTAAAATCTTCATATCGACTCAGTAGGATGGGCTTAAATAACAACATATAGAAACAAATTTTGGTCCCTAAGAGACCTCATGATGCATATGATATGAATGTTAAAATAAATCTTTGTGGGGAAATGTTGCCACGAAGGAAAAGAATCCAGAGAGACTGAAAGTCCACAGGATTATAATGCATTTCCATAAGGAAAACTCACTGGGGAGACAGAGACTCTGGGGAAAAAGGGTTGTGCGTAGGCCAAACTACAACTTAAAACAATTGGGCGACCGGAGGAATTCCATCAAAGAAATTCAATGAAAAGACTCAGTCGAGGAATAAAAAGGGAAATGGGTAGATCATAACAAAACCGAAATACTCGAACAAAGCAGGAGCAACGATTTCACTAAGGAAAAATGCACTCAAACTCGAATGGGGAAGAAAAGGTCTTCAACACAGGAGGTGCAGAAATATATTATCCACTACTGGTTACTGGGTACGGGGATAACAAAATCTGACAGGGAGGACATCTGTTACCGGTTAGGGAAAACATATCAAGGATGACATGCTGAGGGCCGCCAGGAGGTGTATTCATTACCGGTTACTAGGTAAGAACAAACTTACTAGGGAGAAAGTAGGATTTATAACTACCGATTACTCGGCAGGAGAATAAAAGGAGAGAATATCCGTCACTGGTTAGGGTGAACATATCAAGGATAGACTCAAAGGGAAGAAAATCTGTCACCGGTTAGGATGAACATATCAAGGATAAACCGCCTAAATAAAAAGTAGGAATTACATCTATCGAAAGCTGGATAGAATACCAGAAAGAGAATATCCGTCACCGGTTAGGATGAACATATCAAGGATAGACTCCGAGGGGAAGAATAGGAATTATATTTATTAGTTACTGGATAGAAAACTACAAAGAGAATATTTGTCACCGGTTAGGATGAACGTATCAAGGATAAACTCTACAAAGGGGAGAAAATCAGGATTTACAACTACCGATTATTGGGCAGAAGATCGCAAAAAGATGGAAACCTGTCATCGATTAGGATGAACATATCAAAGATTAACTCTCTGGGAAATAAAATAGGGATTACAACTACCTTTTTAGAGGGTAGAATACCAGAAAGAGAATATTTGTCACCCGTTATGATGAACATATCAAGGATAAACTCAAAAGAAGGGGAAGAAAATATCCGTCATCGGTTAGGATGAACATATCAAGGATATACTTCCTGGGAAACATGAAAATGAATCCTACTGGAAAAAAGGGTTTTCCTTTGCCGGGTATTGGGCAAGAAATAACAAACTGCAAACTAAGAAGAATATTACTATTTACTGGGTAATAGACTCTTAGAGGACAAAAAGCATCTATCTAGGTAAGATCTAGAAAGAAACGGTCAATAAAGACTCAACCCAATGAGGATGTAACTCAAGGGGAGTGGTTCCATCCAGATACTCAACTAGGGAGGAAACTGAAATAGTAATCATCCACGAGGAAATAACTCAATGGGGAAGGAAAAAAGGTTAAAGTCTTTCTACTTAGGGGGCTGACACTCTACAATTGAAGGAGGACAGACACGCCGAACCTGTATGGGGATAAAGTGCCACCATAGTAGAGGATTAAAATCATAAAATGTAATAATGCGATAATGCAAGTTATGTGAGTATATATGTATATGCATCTGTATATATGATGATTATGCTGAGAAAACAATCACAAAGGATACAAAATGTCGCTGTTTCGAATCATCGATACAATTCCTAGCCAATCCACAAAAGAGGGAAACAACTGCTGGAGCAAAGATAAAACATCTCGAAGGTTCAACCCTATATAGGGAAGAAATGAGGAGATCTGCTGAGGAAACTGCTACCAATTCCGTAGGGAATTTTAGGTCAATGCCATATTAAATGGGAGACAACCCTGCAGGGGATAAACACAAATAACTGCTCAAAAATCAGGAGGAAACTTTGACTGGGGACGAATCTGATGGTGACTTGCGGGGAACCAAAGTTCTGCTGAAACCAAACAAGATGTTATAATGAAATGCTTACAACCCGAGGGAGGCTAATCACAAACTCAACTAAAGATGCTGACGAACTTGGCAAGGAAAATCAACAAACAACGGATACTGACATGCTGCTGGGGATGAAAGAGGAGTTACGCCAACTACTTGGAGAAAATCAATAATGCTCCGCAGTTAGGGCTTACCGCTTTCAAGCCAATGTTGATATTCCTCTTAATGAAATCGATTTTTTTAATGTTTTTATATGTTTAAGAAAATATGATTTTGCTTAAAATTTTAATTTCAAAAATGATCATAATAAAATTTAAATCTATTTGGCTGAATTAAACAAGAGTAGAAACAATTGGATAAAAGCTCAACTTTATTTAATGGAATGGTAGTCTGTAAATGAAAAGACTCCATAGATCTTTATAAAAGTTTGAAAAATGATAATTTACATGGAAAATGGCTACATTGAATACAATGATCACTAATCCTTCTACCAGCTCTTGATATCCATTGTGCTCTTGACTGCTACAGGGAATCAGAATCCGACAATGCGCTCAAGAAAGTCTTCAAAAACTAAAGATCATCAGGTTGCAGTTACTTGCCATAATCCCTAATTTTTGCATAAATTGCCCCAAGGTGGGGTGCTCAATTTATCGAGATAATTCTTTCTATTTTTATGTCTCTAATTTTTGCCTGGATCGCCCTTTCAGGTTTTCAATCCACCGAGACGCTCATTTTTGCCTAAGCCGCCCTTTTGGGTTTTCAACTTAGCGAGCTGTTCTTTTCTTTTTAGGCGAAGTATTTCTTGACTGCATTTGCGTTCATAGGACGAGTGAACTCTTCACCATCCATAGTTGTAAGAATCAAACACCGCCTGAAAAGGCTCTCTTAACAATATATGGGCCTTCATTATTAGGTGTCCATTTGCCCCTAGAATCTGGTTTGGGATATAGAATCTTCTTGAGCACAAGGTCACCTTCTTTGAACACACGAGGTCTGACCTTCTTATCAAATGCCTTCTTCATCCTTTGCTGATATAACTGACCATGACACATGGTCGTTAACCTCTTATCTTCAATCAAATTCACTTGATCTACCTAGTCTGACACCATTTAGCCTCAGTCAACTTGGCTTCCATCAAAACACGCAATGATGGGATCTCAACCTCTACAGGGAGCACAACTTCCATGCCATAAACAAGTGAGAACGGGGTTGCCCCTATTAAAGTGCGGATGGATGTACGATACCCATGCAAAGCAAATGGGACCATCTCATGCCAATCCTTGTATGTCACAACCATCTTCTGGATGATCTTCTTGATGTTCTTGTTTGCAGCTTCAACATCCCCATTCATCTTAGGTTTGTAGGGAGAAGAATTATGTTGTGCAATCTTGAAGTCTTTGCAAAGAGCTTCCACCATATTATTATTCAAGTTCGATCCATTATCAATAATGATCTTACTTGGAACACCATAACGACAAATAATCTGATTTTTGATAAACCTTACAACAACTTGCTTGGTTACATTTGCATACGTTGCCGCTTCAACCCACTTTGTGAATTATTCGATAGCCACTAGAATGAAACGATATTCGTTCGAAGCTTTGGGCTCAATCATGCCAATCATATCAATTCCCCACATGGAGAAGGGCCATGGAGAGGAAATGACGTTCAACAGTGTCGGAGGAATATGAATCTTATCTCCATAGATTTGACACTTATGGCACTTCTTCATAAATTGGCAATAGTCAGATTCCATTGTCAGCCAATAGTAACCTGCTCGCAACATCTTCTTCGCCATAACATGTACATTGGAATGAGTATCAAAGGAACCTTCATGGACTTCAGTCATCAATAAGTCTGCTTCGTGTGTGTCCACACATCTGAGCAGAACCATATCGAAGTTTCTCTTGTAAAGCACATCACCGTTCAGGTAGAAGTTACCGACTAATCCTCTCAAATTCTTCTTATCTTTCAAAGAATCCCCAAGCGGGTAAATATGACTTTGGAGGAAACATTTGATATCAAAATACCACAGCTTCTCGTCTTTGACTTCGTCAACAACGAACACATGAGTTGGCCTATCAAGACGCATCATAGTCAGATTGGGAACCTTATTCTAATACTTCACAACAATCATTTAAGCCAATGTTACAAGAGCATCTGCCATTCGGTTTCCATCTCGAGGGATATGATGAAACTCAACCTTTGTAAAGAAAGTTGAAATCCTCCTCGCATAATCACTGTATGGTATCAAACTGGGTTGATTCGTCTCCCATTCACCTTTGATCTGATTCATAACCAAAGTTAAATCTCCATAGACGTCTAAATATTTGATTCTGAGATCAATTGCCTCTTCAAGCCCCATAATGAAAGCTTCATACTCAACCATATTATTTGTACACTTGAAAGTCAATCTAGCTATAAATGTAAAATGTGCGCCTTGAGGAGTAATAATCACAACCCTAATGCCATTACCATATTGATTAACAGCTCCATCAAATACCATTCCCCAATGGGAACCAGGTTCTGGCCCTTCTTCAAGCAATGGTTCATCACAATCTTTCATTTTCAAGTACAAGATATCTTCATCAGGGAAATCATATTGTACTGACTAGTAATCTGCAATTGGTTGGTGAGCCAAATGGTCAGCCAAGACACTACCTTTGATTGCCTTTTGAGATCAGTATTCAATATCATACTAAGATAACAACACAACGGGCAATCCTCCCAGTTAAAGCAGGCTTCTCAAAAATATACTTGATTGGATCCATTTTGGATATCAACTAAGTGGTATGATTCAACATATATTGACGCATGCGCTTAGCAGCCCAAGCCAATGCGCAATAAGTCTTCTCAAGCATGGAATACCGAATCTCACAGTCGGTGAATTTCTTACTGTGGTAGTAGATTGCATATTCTTTCTTTCCAGTTTCATCTTGCTGACCAAGAACACAACCTATACTCTCTTCAAGCACAGTCAAATACGTGATCAACGATCTTCCTTCAACAGGCGGAGACAAAATCGGAGGCTCAAGCAGATACTCTTTGATACTGTCAAAAGCTTTTTGGCAGTCTTCGGTCCAATCGCAAGACTGATCTTTCCGAAGAAGCTTGAATATAGGCGCACATGTGGCCTTCATGTGTGAAATAAATCTAGAGATATAATTCAAGTGGCCGAGAAAACCTCTGACTTGCTTCTCATTTTTGGGCGCAGGCATCTCTTGTATTGTTTTGACCTTGGCGGGATCAACTTCAATACCCTTCTCGCTGACTATAAAGCCCAACAAATTACCATAACGAACACCAAAAGTACACTTATTGGGATTCAAGCAGATTTTGTACTTCCTGAAACGTTGGAATAGCTTCAACAAATGCTCGACGTGTTCCTCTTCATCAATAATTTAGCAATCATTTCATCAACATAGACTTCGATCTCTTTATGCATTATATCATGAAAAAGAGTAGTCATTGCTCTTTGGTAAGTTGCACCAGCATTCTTTAAACCGAAAGGCATCACTCTATAACAGAATGTTCCCCAGGGTGTAATGAATGTGGTCTTCTCCATATCCTCGGGTGCCATCTTGATCTGATTATATCCTATAAATCCGTCTATAAATGAAAAGACTTTGATTTTAGCTGTATTGTTTACCAACGTATCAATGTGTGGCAGAGGAAAATTATCTTTCGGACTATCTTTATTCAAATCTCTATAATCAACGCACATACGGACTTTTCCATCCTTCTTCGGAATAGGCACAATATTGGCCAATCACTGTGGATATTCAGCAGTAACAAGGAATCCAACATCAATCTGCTTCTGCACTTCTTCTTTGATCTTTACTTCCTTATCAGGATGAGACCTCCTCAATTTCTTCTTGACTAGCGGGCATTCTGGCTTCAACGGTAATATATGCTCCACAATCTCAGAATCCAACCCATGCATGTCTTGATAGGACCAAGCAAACACATCTGAATATTCTCGGAGAAGATTAATCAACCCCTTCTTAACGTCTGGAGATAGTCGAGACCCAATCTTGACTTCCTTCACATCATCCTCGGAACCCAAGTTGACTAACTCAATCTTCTTTTCGAACGGCTGAATGGCTTTTTCCTCGTGCTCAAGAAGACAGGACAATTCATCATATATTTCTTCATCACTTTCCTCCTCAGCCTCAAACACAAGGAATTCAAAATTTGGCGAAGCTGTAGGATCATTGTATTCAATGGGTTTAGAAACCAACCTACATAATGATTTGATATTCTGATTTTAGAGAAGTGAATTATGACCAAATATTATGCAGATGGACAATTTATTATTTATTTATGTTTTTTGTGATTACCATTTTTCAGAATAAAGCAAAAATAAAACATCATAGATGTGGATGAATATAATTATATTTTATCGATGATCAAATTTGAAAATGCCCAAACAATGTTCACTTCTCCCTTAGGCATTGGAGAAGGATTTTCAAAAACAAATAAAAGCAATTACTTAGACCGATGCACAATAATAGGAACATCAACAACATTCCAATTGTTGCAAGCTTTTCCATGCGTCACAAAATTGGTGCAGTCTTCGTTTTCATCACCCTCGATCACAACAGTTAAATGTTGTTCATTACCATGAATGAACCCTCCGCTACGAAAACTGGGTTGCACATCTTCAGGTCTAGTCACAGATGACCCTTGTTGGAATCCCAAACCGGCTCTACTTTTGTTGTCGGAGACCTCTACCATTTGTCCCCACTGGTCGGACTTACCAATCTCAACAATTTTCTATGCATCTTTGAATGAGGACATCGGTGCCCCAACTCTCTTTTCCTCAGCAATAGACAAGGCTTGGAACCGAGTTCCAACCTTATCCTCAGGTTCTATATAAGAGAAAGATGGTTGGTGGCTTACCAACAAAGCCTTCTCCCCACCGATGATAACAAGCTTACCATTCTTGACAAACATATGCTTCTGGGGCAACTTTAAAGTAACAACTCTTGCCTCATGTATCCATGGCCTCCCTAACAAACAACTATAGGCCCGGTGGATATCCATTACTTGGAAAGTAATCTGGAAATCACTCGGACCTATCTTCACTTGAAGGTCCACTTCACCAATCACAGTTTTGCGAGAACCGTCAAATGCTTTGACGATTACACCACTATATCTCATTGGAGCTCCTTGATATGACAACCTTGACATAGTTGACTTCGGAAGTACGTTCAATGAAGAACCGGTGTCAACCAACACATTTGACAGAGCGTCCTCTTTGCAATTCATTTAAATGTGCAGAGCCAGGTTATGATTTCTACCCTCCTCGGGGAGTTCTTCATCATAAAAGCTCAAATTGTTGCAGGAAGTGATGTTAGCCACAATATGATCAAACTAATACACCGTAACATTGTGATCCACATAAGCTTGCTCTAACACTTTCTGTAGTGCTTCTCTCTGTGCTTCTGAGTTCATTAGCAGAGACAACACCAAAATCATGGAGGGAGTTTGAGCAGCTGCTCCACCATATTAAATTCACTTCTCTTGATCAATCGGAGTACCTCATCATCATCGTTAGGCTTCAAACCGCTGGATTCACCAGACTGACACTTTGGAAAACTAACAGGATTTACTACAGGCACATCAACCTTCTTATTAACAGATATATCCTCCATATTCTTTGGGAACACCGACCCAAAGACACGACCACTGCAGGGTACCTTAGTAACATCAGTTATACTCACAATAGAACTAGTCATAGGCAAAGGAACCTCTTGACCATTCTCTAACATGGTAGCATCGTACTAATATGAGACAGCCTTATCGGATGCATACGGGATAGGGCCCGTTAACGGTATAACCAACGACAATACCAATCTATTGCTGATATTGTTACTGCTGCTGCAATCATACTGGATCACCACTCTTTCAGGAGTTTTGAAAATGGGGACTATAACATTCACACCGTCACCTAAGTGACGGGACTGGAGAATCTGAATCATACCTTCATCCATCTACCTCTTGATGTCTCTCTTCACAATCATACAACCTCTAGAATTGTCACTGCAAATTGCACAACCATCATGGTCATTCTCACAGTCGCTAACCAAACAGATATCCTTGTGCATCCTCACCAAGGACCTTCTAATGAAGCATACATCATATACCTAGAATTCCCCAAGACAGCCGTCCACCATATTAATAGATGAATTTCCATGGGCAGGTAGTGGGTTAGCTTTAACGTCCGGAGCACGGTCCTCAAAGGACATCATTCCCCTTTTAACTAGCTTTTGGACTTCGTACTTCAGGGGGTAACAATTCTCAATTTCATGACCAGGAGCTCCTTGGTGAAAGGCACAACAGAGTTCTAGTTTGTACCACCATGGAAGTGGTTCAGGAATTTTAGGTGGGTTTCTTGGTTGCAAAAGGTTCTTGAGAACCAACGATGGATACAATTCAGCATAAGACATAGGAATCGGGTCAAAAGAGACCTTCTTCCTCTTGAAATTCTGTTGTTGTTGATGATTGTTGGTATTGTTGTTATTGTAGGTGTTTATTCGTTGTGGTGGCGGTTGTTGATGTTGTTGTTGAATTGGTGTTGATTGATTGTTAAAAAATATCGGAATTACAGAAGATACTTGATGATGGTGTTGACAGGGTTGTTAACTTCTTCTTACATGAGGCCTCCTCTACCTCCCAACAGATACTGCATTGGTCTCATTCTCTTTCTTCTTAGCAAAACTGTTACCATACCTCTTGTTGGACGAAGCTTCCTCTTTAGATAACCGTCCCTCTTGGACACCCTATTCTAGCCTCATCCCCATGTTTACCATCTCGGTAAAATCACTGGGGGCACTGGCAATTATCCGCTCATAGTAAAATGAGCTCAGGGTCTTGAGGAAAATATTGGTCATCTCCTTCTCTTCCAAAGGAGGGGTAATTTGAGCAGCAAGCTCTCTCCATCGCTGAGCATATTCCTTGAACGTCTCCTTATCCTTCTGAGACAATATTCTTAATTGGTCTCTATTCGGCGCCATATCCAAATTATACTTGTACTGCTTCATGAATGATTCACCCAAATCATTGAATGTTCGGATGCTCGTACTATCCAAACCCATGTACCACCTTAGAGCGGCACCAGTCAGACTATCCTGGAAATAATGAATCAGTAACTGATAATTATCAGTTTTTGTCGACATATTTCTAGCATACATGACGAGATGACTGAGCGGACAAGTATTCCCCTTATACTTTTCAAAGTCAGGGACTTTAAACTTCATTGGGATCTTAACATTGGGAACCAAGCAAAGTTCCACAACTCTCTTACTAAACATATCTTTACCCCTCAAAGTTTTCAACTCCTTTCGCAGCTCAAGGAATTGATCTTTCATTTCATCCATATTCTCATACACATCAGGACCCTCAGACGGCTCGGAATGATAGATGGTGTCTTTAACACGAGGTAGCGTATGCACAACTGGTGGCGGCACAGACATGACCGGGCTAGATGCCGACATGGAAGCAAAAGTAGGCGCAAAACCTAATCCTTGAGTGATTGGCACGGGTATTGTATCGATGAGTCAACTTGGCTGAAGCACAGAAGAAATACCAATAAGACATCTGGTGAAAGAGAAACCTGCTATGCAAATGATGCATGAAATGCAATACTTGATTGTTTTTATTTTCCAAGGAACTTACTATATTATTTGCAAATATATATATATATATATATATATATATATATATATATATAATAATAATAACAATTGCAACAATTTTATTTGACCATAAAGATCTCTTTTATTTATATAATTGGAAGGATTACACTGAGTACAATTTCAGAAACCAAAAGTACAAAATACAAGAGAAAAGGAGACTAGTCATTCTAAGGATCCCTAATAACAACATCAGAAGATCTAACTGTAGGCGTGTACTTCCTTTGAATGCATCAAATATCGGATTCAAAAAAAGTCTTCATTTGAGGGTTCTCGAGGACAAGCTGATCAACAATCTTGTTCCAAGCAATGGAAGGTTGAGGCATACTAGAGAAAGATGAAACCTCTGGCTCTCTCTGGCTCTTTGTTACTCGATCTTCAAGAAGCTAGATAAGTGCATCTTTGTCCTTAGACTCAAGCTGCAACTCCTCATGCTTTTGGGTCAAAGCATGGAAACGCTCTTCCCAGATATCCTTCTCTTGCTTCATCTTGGCGAGCGCGTCTTCCAACTCCTATACATCTTGGTTAGGGAGAGTTAATGGCTCAACCAAATACATAGACATAGGTCTTTCACAAGCATAAGGCATCTTCAACTCCAAAGCTCTCTTCTTCACCCAAATAGTGTAAGCTTCCAAAGCTACACAATTGCACGGACCAAGCTCGGGTCTTCCTTTCTTATTCACATTATGTAGGGCATGCACAATCTTCTACTTTAAACGTTGGGGATCTTTACCCTCTTGATAGAAAATAGCTTCTAACAAAGTGTTATTAGGTTTGTATCTCAAGGGGAACCCAAGTTGACGATGAGCCAAAGCAGGGTTGTAGTTGATTCTTCCTTGTGTACCAATGAGAGGCACATTAGAGAATTCACCACAACAATCAATAATCACCAAGCTACTTAATGAAGAATCATACCAAACTATATCATCATTAGTGAGAGACATAAGTCTCTAAGACCACCTTAGACATTGTTTGTTCTCCACAAAATTAGGGGTCTGAGGCAAGTGCGAAATAAACCACTTGTACAGAAGAGGAGCACAACAGACGATTGTCCCACCACCCTTAGAATTCCTTAGATGCAAAGAGAAGTACATATCACCCAACAAAGTAGGCACAGGATTCCCAATCAAGAAGATTCTAATGGCATTAACATCAACAAAACCGTCAATGTTAGGGAACAAAGCTAATCCATAGATAATCAACACAAAGATAACTTCAAAAGCATCCACACTACCAGCTTGAGCAAAGGCAGTAGCTTCCTTGATGAGGAATTCAGAAGGCAACCCAAACAACCCTCATTTCTTCACCACATGAGCCTCTATTTCAGACTTCTTGAGATGAAGAGCTTCATCTATAAGATGAGATTTGGGAATATCTTCCAATCCATTAAAAGACACTTTGTTAGAAACAGGTATTCCCAAGAGATGGGCACACTCCTCCAACGTAGGCACAAGTTGATAATTAGGAAAAGTGAAGCAATGGTAGAGAGGGTCATAGAACTGAACCAACACACTCAAGAGTGCTTCAACCACATCAGCAGATAACATAGACAAAAGTTTCCCATGATGTTTCTTGAAGTCCAAGGGATCTTATACAAAGTATGCTAGCTTCCTTAACTTTTTAAAGTCGGGACATCTGAAACTGTACTTCTTAGTGATCCTTCGTCCATAATCCATGGTCTGAAAATATTTGCAAATAAGACCTCAGCTTCTTGAAATTATTTTTGGTGTGATCAATGTTATGATGTGCATGAATACATGAATGCAACAATCACAACTAAGGGATCACACACAAGGCAACCACACAAAGGTCAAGGGATGAATCAAGTCTTTCTCAAGATCAATCATCCATTTTGGTGGATTATGGTTTTCACCTTATCAACACCCAAGTTCCATTGATATTGACAAGACTTGATTGGATCAACTAAGAATCAAGGGTTTGTTGTGAGTCACGAGCATGGAGTCTGGGTAAAAACCATCCCAAAGGAGTGAACTAAGGATAAAAACCTGTAGATCATGTTCTAAAAAGTTCCCAATATATTAACTCCATCTATCGGATATTACATGTTAGGATGACTGACTCATCAACCCATAATATTCTCAAGAGAAACTCGTCTAAGTGTTGTATCGCTTAACAACTGTTATCAAGTCTACACTTTGACAGTCTCCGCACTACGTCCTAAATAGGCCAAGATGGGTTAAATGTTCTATGATCCTCAGCTTCTCGGACCCAAAATCAGAGGAAATAATGCCTAACCACAAATAACATGGGTGACATTCATAACTCCAAAAGGGTCTCCACTAAGTAGATGGGTCTCAATCCAACTTATGAAGGAATACTCCACACAAGTCGAACATGACTATACCATCCCCCTATCTTAATTGCACTCAAGTTCGGGTTAGAACTTATCTCACCACTCAGAGATCAACAAGCACAACAAGCAGATTATATCATACAAAAAAATATACATACATAAAGTATACAATTATATACACACACAAAAGTAGGCTAAACACACTAGAGACTACTCTCCAGCAGAGTCGCCACTTAATTTCTGTAGCGGTAAATTCATGACCATCAAGCTATGGATAAGCTAGACGTCAATAAAACCAGAGTCGCCACCATGCTTTTATTGTTTCCAATGGAAAAGGGAAAAGTACGAACAAAACCCAAAAATAAGAAGTTTTCAAATCAAAACTAATAAAATTCCAGAGATTACAGGTAAGGGGGTTGGTTACACATAGGGAAGGTGTTAGCACCTAAAGTGTCCTAGGTACTCCTAGGGAGCCCTTTCTTGTGTGAATATGTGTTTTGTCCAAAATGACGTTTGCAATAAATAGAGTGGGGGGATGAGAAAAGAATTCATTAATTATATTTTTGTGTTTGACAAGACCTTCAGACTTGTGCCTTCGTACCAACATAAAAATAAGGGATAAAAACCTCGTAGTTCGTGGTATCAATTTCAAAGTAAGTGGATTACTATTAACAAAATTTTAAGTTTAACAAAGCACAAGAGGCCTAAAAATGGTTTGAATGAGTGTTAGTTCTTTTTGGCTTTTGAAATTTTAAGTCAAGTATAGTCAAGTTCATTTACAAATTTGATTAAGAAAGGAGTTTTAAAAATGCAATGGCATAAGGCAAAATTTTCTAATTTGCAAAATGGTCTAAGTTTAGAAAACAAATACAAGCAAAGAAGATTTTTGAAAGGAGGGAGAGATTTGAAATTAAAGAAATGCGGGAGAGATGAAGAGACTAATCCTAAACACAAATTTAAAAGTTAAAAGTTGAAAAGATTTGGCCAATGGGCTGCAATCCAATAGACAAGAATGTCATATAGAAACCCAAATTTCCCTTGGTTTTTAGAATCAAGCAATATCAATACACAAATAGCAAGATGAAAGCAAGGCATCAAATAAAGATAGCCACATCCAAGCTTAGCAACTCCATGATCTTCTTCAAAATTACCCATGCATCACATGACTTCCAAAAGTACGCATTAGACACAGGTTCAAAATAACAGCTTCAATATGATCATGATGCAGATGAACTCCAATGGATCTTCAACATTGTATCAGATGAATGTTCACTTCACAAGCACTTGGTTTCATGAAAGTTGGCATTGGCCAAGTCCTTTTGCATGGGGAGTGTTTCCTAATTCTAAGTCCATTGTCTCAGATCAAATCCAACGGTCCACACAAAATGTTTTTTAGAGTTTTTGTTCTTATTATGTACATTAAGGTCAAGAGACCACAAAAAAAAAACAAGTATATACAAACACAATATATCACAAATTATGGCCCAATTGGGTTAAAGTGAAAATGGCATTAAAGTAAACAAATTGAATGGTATGAATAATGGCGAATGAATAAAGATTGAAATTAAAGTACATAAAAGTAAATGGCTTGAAATTAAATGTTAGTTGTTAGTTGATTAAAATTTAGTATTGCTTTTTCTTTGTATTATTTAAGTCATTCTTTGGAGAACACTCAACCCACTATTCACAAGCATGGATCCTTGAACCAAGACATCTTCCAAAGGAAGGAAAAAAGGCCAAGTTTCCACACAATACCAAGAAAGGGGGGGGACTTACAATCCCACTTACTAGAATGTTATTCCTTTTGGATCAAAATTTAGCGCTATGTTAAGCAATCGTAATTGGTCAAAGGAGGACTTTTACCAAATTAAGATCATTCATTCATTTTGGGAGATGAAATGTACATTTCACCAATCCCCTAAATCCAATGATCTTAACTTAACAAAGTCAAAACAACCTTGCCCAAGGCCCAACAACACAAGTCAAACTCAACAAGTCAATAATAGAAGCTCAAGACAATTTATTTGGCATTTAATCAAATAAAATCAATTAAAATATGCATTAAATTAAATCATGGTTGGTCAATTTCCTAAAACCTCATCAAAACACCAAAGAGATGGCCATGAGATTTTGTCATAGGTCAAACCAGGTCAAAGGGCCTTGGAGAAAAAATTTCATCATTTTTGGAAACTTAAAACTATTTTTAAACAATTAAAAATATTCACAAAATCAATAATATCATGAAAAGTATTAATAATGATCCTAAAAAAAATTTAATTCAAAAAGTGAAAGAGGAATTTATTTAAATTTTTTTGGTGACACTCTCATATTTTTTGGATCAATATTAAAATTAATATGAATTAATGAAAATAACACCAATAAAATGAAAATCAAATAATAAGAAAAAACGTGGACCACTTGATCTCCCTCATTAATTGAGGTGGCAGATCAAGTGGCCACAAGCGCGCAATCCATTATGGACTCTAGTCAGCGCGCCACAAACTTGGTAATTCAAACCAACGCTCGTGATTAAAATAAATTAAACAGATAATGTGGCTCTAGACCTTGCCAACTCACCACCGGAGCAAATCTTCGGTCTCCTTCTCAGGCGAGCCTCGCCGGACTGGTCCAATCATAACCATCACTAAAATAAAGAAGGAGGACATGATTTTAAAGTAAAAATGGAACTGAGCACGAATCTGGCCTCAATTTATCCCAACTTCAAATATATTGAGAGATACAAGGAGTTGAATCTGGCCTCAATTTATGGAGAATTGAGTGAGAATCAAAGAGCTGAAATTTTCTAGAAAATACCTTCAATGTAGGTCTGGATTCACTTGTTCTTGCTTTGGCTCGTGCTTGATCTTGCTCAGGATGCTTGTAGAAGTAGATTAGAATGCACAAAAGGTCTTGGATCCCTGGAGTTTTGAATCTTAAAACAGTGAGATTCAAACTTAATTTCCAAAGGAAATTCTCAGGATTATCCTCTCAAATGGAAGGGTTTTGTGTTCGGGATCAAAGCTGACGCGGAGGAGTCCATAATTTTGAGCATAGGGGACTCTATTAATAGTTGGATCACATGATATTTGCACCTTACAATTGAGTTTCCAAAATTGGCAATGAGTGATGCATGTGTGTGTGGGCGTGTACATGCCCATGAGATTATTCCATTTGATCCATAATTGAGTGTGAACAAGTCTGAAATCAAATTGGAGTGCTAGGCAATTGTATATGGAAGTTTGAAGCCATGCGCAGCCTATTCGAACCTTATCCAAAATGGATCAAATTGTACTTTTTGGAAAGGTTAGATCAGGAGGAATAACTTTCATGTTTAACACTTTTCCATTTTAATCTTGTATCATGATAAATTTTGAGGAGGAAGCTTGAAAATTTTAACATATCAAACTTTTTTCTAAGTGCCAAGCCATATGTTCACTTATTCCACCTTGGCTAACATTTTGTGTAAGCTTCAAATGAGAAACGTTCCTCCATAAAAGTTGTAGATATTTCAATGTACTTAAAAATGGTCACAAATTTGACCTCATTTGGATTTGATATGAAAGAGTTATGCATTTTTGAAGTTGAGGAAAATCACTTGTTCAATGGTATTGGTCCAAAATGACCTATAATGTATCCTCATATCACATGCTCATAAAAGTTGAATTAGATCTTCCTCCAAACATCAAAGTTAAATTATACACCTTGAATTTGATTTTGAAACTTTGAAATATTTCATCTCATAAAAATTGAGCAAGTTATGACCTTGGCAAGTTGATCTCCAAATTAGGGTTTAGGCAAAATATACTATAATCTTTCACCATTAAAAATGACTTTCCAAGCAACACTAGCTCTAGACCTCAACATGAAAGTTGTTTGGAATGTCAATTAGTGTAAAGTTTTTCTTGGAATCATTATATATGACAAACATTGTAGGAGATAGGGTCTAGGGGACCCCAGATTTGATCAAATGAATTCCTCTGGCCAACCCCCATCTACCAACTTGCTAGCTTGCAATTCTCTTGACTTTTGGGACTAATGGGAGATCATATAGGCATAATATGATGAAATTTGAAGTATCCCTTGAAACCTTTTATCAAATGTTGAAGAAGCTTGGTGAAGAAGTTACACAAGATACCCATATGAACTAGGGTTTCCACTGCAAACCAATTCCAAACTCTTGATGAATTCTTGATCAAAATAACATGTGAAGCTCATGTGGATCCATATATGATTCCTAGAGCCATATTAAACCAATTCTTGATTGAACTCCTTGCACTGATGGTCTTAAACCCTAGATGTGAGCTTGATAGATCAAAGGTGAGCATGTACCCTACCTACAAAAGAGTTAAATTATGAAAAGACATATTTTTGGTATTTTGGTTAGTAAAAATGATAAAATACAAAGTAAGATACAATCAAATAGTGCTTGGTAATCTCTCCCAATGCAAACCCAATGAATGAGGGGTTAAGGAGGATGTCAAGATGTATATGATGGTATAGCATGATGGATATTAGGGTCAAAATTAGGATCTTACACTTACCCAGTAATCGATAGTGGATAATATATTTTTTCTCCTCCTGTGTTTAAGATATTTTCTTCCCCAGTCGAGTTTGAGTGCATATTTCCTTAGTGAGATCGTTGTTCTTGCTTGGTTCAAGTATTTCAGTTTTGGTCTGATCAACCTGTTTCCCCTGCAGATGTTCCTTCAGTTTCCCCGGTCGAGTCTTTCTGTTGATTTATTTTCATGGAACCCCTCGAGTCCCCCAACTATTTTTAAGTCGTAGCCTGGCCTACACACAAACTTTTTATCCCCTCAGAGTCTCTGTCCCCCCAGTTAGTTTTCCTTATGGAATGCATTATACCCCTGTGGACTTTCAGTCTCTCCGAATTCTTTTCCTCTGTGACAACATTTCCCCACAAAGATTCTTTTTAACATTCATATCATATGCATCATGAGGTCTCTTAGGGACCAAAATTTGTTTCTATATGTTGTTATTTAAGCCCATTATGCTGAGTCGATGCGAAGATTTTAACCTTCATCTCCTTAACTAGAATGTCCTTAAATATGGGAATCTTTAGGACCCCAATTTTGACCCTAAGATCCCTCATGCTATCTCATCATATGCATTAGCATTGGGATCACACTTTGGCATCCTCCTTACCCCTCATTCATTGGGTTTGCATTGGGAGAGATCACCAAGCATCATGTGATTGTATCATACTTTGTATTTTTATCATTTTTTACAAACCAAAATACCAAAAATATGTCTTTGTATAAACTAACTCTTTTGTAGATAGGGCATGTGCTCACCTTTGATCTATCAAGCTCACATTTAGGGTTTAAGACCCTCAATGCAAGGAACTCAATAAAGAAGTGGTTTACTATGGATATAAGAATCATATATGAATCCCCATGATGTTTACATGTTATTTTGATCAAGAGTTCATCAAGAGTTTGGAATTGGTTTGCCTTGGAAACCCTAGTTCATCTAGGTGTCTTGTGTAACTTCTTCAACAAGCTTCTTCAAAATTTGATCAAATATTTCAAGGGATACTTCAAATTTCATCATCTTAAGCATATATGGTTTCCCATGAGTCCCAAAAGTCAATAGAATTGCAAATTAGCAAGCTGGTTCATGGTGGTTGACCAGAAGAATTCAACTAATCAAAATCGGGGTTCCCTAGACCCTATCTCCTACACTTGTTGTCATATGAAAATGATTCCAAGATAAAACTTAATATAAATGACATTCCAAACAACTTCTATGTTGAGGTCAAGAGCTAGATTTTCTTGAAAAGTCATTTTTTATGGTGAAAGATTATAGGTCATTTTGTCTAAACCCTAATTTGGAGGTCAACTTCCCAAGGCCATAACTTGCTCAATTTGTATGAGATGGAAAAATTCCAAGTTCCAAAATGAAACTCAAGATGTATACTTAAACTTTTATGTTTGGAGTAAGAGCTAATTCAACTTTTATGAGCATGTGATATGAGGATACATTATAGGTCATTTTGGACCAATGCCATTGGATAAGTGTTTTCCTCAACTTCAAAAATTCATAACTCCTTCATATTAAATCCAAATGAGTTCAAATTTGTGACCATTTTGAAGTAATTTGATATAGATACAACTTTGATGAAGGAACGTTTCTCATTTAAAGCTCACATAAAAAGTTAGCCAAGGTGGAATAAGTGAACATATGGCCTGACACTTAGAAATTTTTTTGACATGTTTGATTTTCCCAACTTCCACCTCAAAAAATTCACCATAATAAAATCTTCAAATGAAAAAGTGTTGAACATGAAAGTTGTTCCTCTTTATCTAACCTTTCCAAAAAGTCTAATTTCATGCATTTTGGACAAGGTTTGAATGGGCTACGCATGGCTTGAACATTGCATCATCATTTGGAAAGATTGAACTTTAAACTCCCACACACCAATACATGACATTACAACATGATCTCAGACTTGTTTGTATTCAATTATTGACCAAATGACATGATTTCATGGGCCTGTACACGCTCATGCACCCATGCATCACTCATTGTTAATTTTGGAATTTCACTTCAAATGTTCAAATATAAATTGAATTGGCTATAAATATAGGCTTTATGCATCAGAAATGAGGAACCTGCGGGCCACTTTGATCCCAAGCATCCAAACTCTTCCATTTGAGAGGATAAACCTGAGAATTTCCATTGGAATTTTAGTTTGAATCTCACTATTTTGAGATTCAAATCTCCAGAGATCCAAAGCCTTTTGATCATTCTAATATACTCCTTCAAGCATTCAGAAGAAGATCAAGCACAAGCAAGAGCAAGAACAATCGAATCCAGACCTGCATTGTAGGTATTTTTCAAAAAAAATCATCTCTTCGATTCTCACTCAATTCTTCATAGTTCTCTTGGATCTTTGGTTGTCTGAAGTCCTACAAATATAGGTAACAAGATTGAGTTGCTTTGAGGTCAAATCGAAGAAACTCAGATCGTGCACCTCAAATTTCAACACTTGTATCTCTCAATATACTTGGAGTTAGGATAAATTGAGGCCAGATTCGAACTCAGTGTGATTTTTACTATAAAATCATGTCTTTCTTTTTAATTTTGGTGATGGTTGTGACTGAACCAGTCCAATGAAGCTCACCGGAGAAAGAGACCGGAGTTGTAGCTCCGGTGGTGAGTCGGCAGGCTCAGAACCATAGGATCCTTTTGAAATGAAATAATCTCAAGCGTTGGTTTGAACTATCATAGTTGTGGCGCACTGACTAAAGACCATCGTGGATTGCGCGCTTGTGACCACTTGATTTGCCACCTCAATCAATGAGGGAGATCAAGTGGCCCATGTTTTTCTGATTATCTGATTTTCATTTTATTTGTTTTATTTTCATTAATTGATATTAATTTTAATATTGATCCAAAAAATATGAGGGTTTCACCAGAAAAATTTAAATAAATTCCTTTTTTCATTTTCTGAATTAAAATTATTTTTTGGATCATTATTAATATTTTTCATGATTTAATTGATTTTGTAAATAATTTTAATTGTTTAAAAATACTTTTATGTTTCCATAAATTATGAAAAAATTTCTCCAAGGTCCTTCGACCTTGGTGACCTATGATAAATCTCATGGCCATTTCTTTGGTGTTTTGATGAGATTTTAGGAATTTGACAAACCATAATTTAAATTAATACATTATTTAAGTGATTTTAAGTGTTTAATTGCAAAATAAATTGTGTTGAGCTTCTAATTTTGACTTGTTGTGTTTGACTTCTGTTGCTGGGCCTTGGTCAAGGTTGATTTGACTTTGTTGAGTTAAGATCATTTGATTTAGGGGATGGATGAAATATACATTTCATCTCCCAAAATGAATGAATGATCTTAATTTGGTAAAAGTCCTCCTTTGACCAATTTCCGTTGATTCCACTTCCCCACCCTCTTCATCTCATTCCCCTTCTTTATTCATTCATGTCATGGACCTATGATATCTCTAGATCCTAAGACTAGTCGATTCCAAAGTTAACATGAGTATGGATGAGATTAAGTCCACCTTTTTGCATATTCTTTTTGGGTGTGGTATGTTTTATGAGCATAGTCCATTATAATATGTCTCCAACATGCATTAACACCAAAATTCTATTGCTCGACCTCAAATAGTTGTGACTTCTACATAAGTCAAATTACGATTGCCTAGCATAGCACTAAATTTGTGACACAAAAGGTATAGCTTTCTAGTAAGTGAGATTGTAAGTCTCCCCTTTTTCATGGTATTGTATGGAAACTCGACATTTTTTCCTTCCTTTGGAAGATGTCTTGGTTCAAGGATCCATGCTTGTGAATAGTGGGTTGAGTGTACTCCAAAGAATGACTTAAACAAAACAAAAGCAAAAGCAATACTAACTTCTAATAAACTAACAATTAACATTTAATTTCAAGTCATTTACTTTTATGCACTTTAATTTCAAGTCTTTATTCAATTGCCATTATCCATACCATTCAATTTTTTTACTTTAATGTTATTTTCACTTTGCTCACTTGATCCATACTTTGTGGATATATTGCGTTTGTATATACTTGCTTGTGTTTTTAGTCTTTTGACCTTAATGTACATAATAAGAACAAAACACCCTAAAATACATTTTGTGTGGACTGTTAGATTTGATCTGAGACATTGGACTTAGAATTAGGCAACATTCCTTATGCAAATGACTTGGCCAATGCCAACTTTCATGAAACCAAGTGCTTGTGAAGTGAACTTTCATCTGATACAAAATCGAAGATCCATTAGAGTTCATCTGCAACATGATCATATTGAAGCTGTTATTTTTGAACCTGTGTCTAATGCATATCTTTGAAGTCATTTGATACATTGGGAATTATGAAGAAGATCATGGAATTGCTAAGCTTGGATGTGGCTATCTTTATTTGATGCCTTGATCTTCACCTTGCTATTTGTGTATTGATATTGCTTGATTATAAAGTCCAAGGGAAATTTGGGTTTCTATATGACATTTTTGTCTATTGGATTGCAGCTCATTAGTCAGATCTTTTCAACTCTTAACTTTTAATTTTTGCTTAGGATTAGTCTCTTCATCTCTTCCCCACTTATTTAATTTCAAATCTCTCCATCCTTTTAAAATCTTCTTTGTTTGTGATTTCTAAAACCTAGACTATTTTGCAAATTAGAAACTTTGGCTTTATGGCATTGCATTTTCAAACTCACTTTCTTAATCAAACTTGTAAATGGACTTAACTACACTTGACTTAAAATTTCAAAAGCCAAAAAGAACTAACATTCATTCAAACCTTTTTAGGCCTCTTGTGCCTTTGTAAAAATTCAAAAATTTATTAAAAGCAACTAATTCATTTTCAAATTTATACCAAGAATTACGAGGTTTTGATCCCTCATTTTATGTTGGTACATAGGCAGAAGTCCGAAGGTCTTGTCAAACACAAAAATATAATCAATGAATTCTTTTCTAATCCGTCCACTCTATTTATTGCAAACATCATTTTATACCAAAACACATATGCACACAAGAAAGGGCTCCCTAGGAGTACCTAGGACACTTTGGGTGCTAACACCTTCCCTCTGTGTAACCAACCCCCTTACCTGTAATCTCTGGCATTTTATTAGTTTTGATTTGAAAACTTCTTATTTTTTGGGTTTCGTTCCTACTTTTCCCTTTTCCCTTGGAAACAATAAAAGCATTGTGGCGACTCTAGTTTAATTGGCGTCTAGCTTATTCATAGCTTGATGGTCATGAATTTACCGCTACACCTACAGCTGTATATTTCCTTACTTGTAACATGGTCCATTGGTGTAGTTAAGAGTTCTTGCAAATCGAAAATAATCAGCAAAGGCGAGATTCCCCACCAATCAGTGAAGTGGAGGAGTTCTTGCACATCATTAAGAAAAGCGACTATAAGGTGTTTGACCAACTCAACCAAACACCATCGAAGATCTCAATGTTGTCTTTGCTAATGTGCTCTGAGGCACATAGAGACGCCTTAGTAAGATTCTTTAGGGCCGCCCATGTACCACAAGAAATTTATGATTGTTAATTTGAAGGAGTAATTAACAACATAACCTCCAACATGAGTCTGGGGTTCAATGATGAAGAGCTTCCATTCGAAGGGAGAAACCATAATAAGGCCTTACACATTTCTATTGAATGTGTAGACACCATCTTTTCGTGGGTCTTAATGGATACCAACTCATCTCTTAATGTTCTTCCAATGAGTTCTTTATCCAAGAAAACCGTTGAAGGCCTTGTCATGAAACCCAGTGAATTGGTCGTTAGAGCATTTGATGACTCGAGGAGAAATGTTATTGGTGAAGTGGGCTTACCCATCAAGATTGGACCTCACACCTTCTTTATAACATTCTATGATATGGATATATACCATGCTTACAGTTGTCTATTCATACGACCTTGGATCCATTTGGCCGGTGTTGTCACATCGACACTCCATTAAAGATTGAAATTCTTGGTCAACAATAAGTTAGTCGTTGTTGAGGGTGAGGAGGATATTATGGTCAGTCACTTAGCATCTTTTTGCTATGTTGAAGGACGAGGTGAGGTACAAGAAACCCCATTCCAATCATTTGAAGTTGTTAATGTAGAGATGGTTGTTCCCGGTGGGGGAAGCGAAGACTGTTGAATTTCCAATGGCCTCTTTGAAGGACGCTCGAACATTCATTGAAAATGGACACCCCGAAGGTTAGGGAGGATACTAGAGTTTCCTATCAACAAGGACCGCATTGGCTTGGGATACCATTCCCAAAATATGAAGAAATTAATTCTTATTGTTGTCGAGGGACAAGTGCTTCTGTTGTCAGATTTCTTTGCAAGCGTCAGACACCTCGTAGACGTCCATATTTATGCTTTGGAAGAGGGTGGCGGTACCGATGAAGAAGGATTGGTATGAAAGTATAAGAAAGGTCAAGAGCTAACAAAGTGGACATCTATTGAGATCCCTAAAGTTACCTTGTTGTAAAAGTAATTCCCTGTTTGTTTTCCTCTTTTAAGAAAAAAAAACTCATGATATGCCCATGGCATGGGGGAACCATTTATAGGAACCCCTAATTTTTCAATCAAAGATTAATCAATGAAAATCATCACTTTTTTGCATTCAAATTTATGCTCTTTGTCTTTAATTTATTTTTATCTTTTCACTTAATAAAAAAAATGGAAATGTTTTCTTATTTTCTTTTAAGTTTTCAATCATCCTCTCCTTTCATAAAAATGAAAGCATGAACCCTAAATCATGCAGATTACCTTTGATTACCATAAATAACGACTATGTTATGGTCCCATATGACTTCGACAATCCAATCAATCACACTGACGAAGATTGTTAGGAAGATCGTGAACTCCCTAAGGAGTTAGCTCGACTGCTAAAGCAAGAGTCAAAGGTTATACAACTGCATGAAGAATCGGTAGAAATGGTCAATCTTGGAGTCGAGGAAGAAGTTAAAGAGGTCAGAATAGGCTCATCCCTACAAGACGACGTGAAGGAGAAGATGTTTAAACTCCTACGAGAGTACATATATGTGTTTGCATGGTCCTACCAAGACATGCTCAGTCTCGATATCGACATCGTGGTCCACCGTTTACCCCTCAAGGAAGATTTCCCTTTTGTAAAGAAAAGGTTCAGAAGGACTTGTCTGGACATGGCAATGAAGATTAAGGAGGAAGTGCAAAAGCAGCTTGAAGCATGATTTCTGGCCGTGGCCCACTACCCTTAATGCATAGCTAACATCGTGCTCGTACTCAAGAAGGATAGGAAATCAAGGATGTGTATTGACTACCGAGACTTGAATACAGCTAGTCTGAAAGACGATTTCCCACTTCCTCGCATTGATGTACTAGGGGATAATACAACCCAGTTCTTCGTCTTCTCATTCATGGGTGGCTTCTCCGGCTACAACCAAATCAGACTGGCTCCGGACGACTTGGAGAAAACAACCTTCATTACCCCATGTAGAACTTTATTCTATAAGGTGATTCCCTTTGGACAAAATAATTTCGGTGCAACCTACCAACGTGCCATGGTAACGCTCTTTCATGGCATGATTCATAAAGAGATTGAGGTCTATGTTGATGATATGATTGCCAAATCACAAACCAAAGAGGATCATCTTATCAATATGGAGATTCTTTTTGCAAGGCTAAGGAAATTCAAGTTCAGGCTCAACCCCAATAAATGCACATTTGGGGTGAGATCTGCGAAACTGCTAGGTTTTATCGTCATCCAACGTGTATTGAAGTGGAACCTGAAAAGGTAAAGGCCCATACAAGCTATGCCTGCACCTAAAACTGGAAAGGAAGTCCGAGGATTTATAGGTATATTGAACTACATATCTAGATTCATGTCTCACCTTCTGACCACCTCTGAGCCAATCTTCAAACTACTTCGTAAGGATTTGTCCATCATATGGAACGACAACTGCCAAAATTCCTTTGGGAAGATCAAGGAGTACCTGCAAGAACCTCCAATTCGGATGCCTCTTAGGTCTGACATACCTTTGGTCATGTACCTGACAGTCCTTGAAGGATATATGGGATGTGTCATTAGCCAACATGATGAAACTGGAAGAAAAGAGCACGCCATATACTACTTGAGCAAGAAGTTTACCAATTGCGATTTAGTAGATATTCGATGCTAGAAAATACTTGTTGTGTACTTGCTTGGGCTACCAAACACCTAAGGCAATACATGCTCACACATATAACACTCTTAATCTCCAAAATGGATCCAGTCAAGTACATGTTTGAGAAGCCTGCTCTAACCGGTAGAGTAGCTAGTTCGTAAATGGCCCTGACTGAGTACAACATTTAACATGTCACCTAGAAAGCGACCAAATGGAGTGTGTTATCTAATTATCTTGCTCACCAACCTTTGGAGGATTACCAGTCTATGCGCTTTGAATTCCATGATGAAGATATCAAGTTGATAAGGGATTGCAATATCCCCGACCCCGAAGAAGGACCAGAACCTGGGTAACGATGGACTCTTGTGTTTGATGGAGCTTCTAACGCTCATGGCCATGGCACTAGGGAAATTATCACCTCCCCAAATGGTTTTCACTTACCCTTCACCGTGAGGTTGTTGTAAGACCCCAATTTTGACCCTAAGATCCCTCGTTCCATTTCACCATAAGCATTAACATTAGGATCATACCTTGGCATCCTCCTTACCCCTCCTTCATTGGGTTTGTTTTGGGAGAGATCACCAAGCACTAGGTGATTGTATCATACTTGTATTTTATCATTTCACTAACCAAAATACCAAAAATATGTCTTTGCACTTGCCTAACTCTTTTGTAGGTAAGGCATGATCCCATTGATTTATCAAGTTCATATCTAGGGTTTGAGACCCTCATGACAAAGAGCACAACCATGGATTAATTCAAGGATGGTCATAAACATCATATATGAGTCCCAATGATTTCTACATTTTATATTGATCAAGTTTTCTTCAAAAGTTTGAGGATAATTTGCCTTGGAAACCTAGTTTGACTAGGTATCTTGAGTAACTTCTCCAACAAGCTATCTCACCAATTGGTAAAATTTCTCAAGGGACACTTCAAAATTCATCATCTTATTAATATATGATCTACCATGAGCCTAGAAAGTCAAGAGATATGAAGGTTATCAAGTTGGTTGATGGTGGTTGGCCAGATGAATCCATCTGATCAAAACTGGGTCTCCCTAGACCCTATCTCCTACACTTTTCACCATATGAAAATTATTCCAAGAGAAAACTTACTCTATATGACATTCCAAACAACTTTCATGTTGATACCTAGAGCTAGTTTTGCTTGGAAAATCATTTTCTATGTTGAAACATTATAGGTCATTTTGTCTAAATCCTAATTTGGAAGTCAACTTCCCAAGGCAATACCTTGCTCAATTTTTATGAGATGAAATATTTACAAGTTGCACAATCAAAATAAAGAGGTATACTTTAACTTTTATGTTTGTAGTGAGAGCTAATTCAACTTTTTTGAGCATGTGATATGAGGTTACATTATAGGTCACTTTTGACCTATACCATTGATCAAGTGATTTTTCCAAACTTCAAAAATGCATAACTCTATCATTTCAAATCCAAATGAAATGAAATTGGTTACCAATTTGAAGGTATTTTACATATCTACAACTTTGATGAAGACACTTTTCTCATTTGAAACTCACATAAAAAGTTAAGCAACGTGGAATATTGAGACATATGGCTTGACACTTAGAAAAAATTTCAATATGTTAAAATTTCCAAACTTCCACCTCAAAATTCTTCAAGTTCCACACTCCAAATGGAAAAGTGTTGAACATGAGAGTTGTTCCTCTTGATCGAACCTTTCCAAAAAGTCCAAGTTCATCCGTTTTGGACAAGAAATGAATAGGTTGTGCATGGCTTGAACATGGTATCATCATTTGGCAAGATTGAACTTCAAACATCCATGCACAATTGCCTAGCATTCCAACATGACTTCAGCCTTGCTTACACTCAATTATGGATTAGATAGAGTGATTTCATGGGCTTGCACACGCCCATGCACTCATGCATCACACATTGCTAATTTTGGAAGTTCATATTAAGTGTGCAAATATCAATTGAATTGGCTATAAATAGAGCTCCATATGCTTAGCATTTCAGACAGATTCGCACCAGCTTTGATCCCAAACCTCTAACCCTCTCATTCCAAAGGATAATCCTGAGAATTTCACTTGAAATTGAGTTTGAATTCTAACTGTTTTGAGATTCAAAACTCCAGGGATCCAAGACCTTTTGAGCATTCAATTCTTCTTCTGCAAGCATTTAGAGTGAGATCAAGCACGGGCCAAGGCAAGAACAGTGAATTCAGACCTACATTGAAGGTATTTTCCAGAAATTTTAATCTCTTCGATTCTCTCTTAATCTTGCTCAATTCTCTTGATTCTTTGGTTGTCTGAAGTCCTACCAATGTAGGCAAGAAGATTGAGTTGCTTTAAGGCCAAATCGAAGCAACTCAGTTCATGTACCTCAAATTTCAACTCCATGTATCTCTCAATATACTTGGAGTTAGGATAAATTAAGGTCAGATTCGTGCTCAGTGCCATTTTTACTTTGAAATCATGTCCTTCTTTTAAATTTTGGTAATGGTTATGACTGAACCAGTCCGACGAGGCTCGTCTGAGAAGGAGATCGGACTTGTAGCTCTGGTGGTGAGTTGACATGTTCAGAGCCACATGATCCTTTTGAAATGAAATAATGTTGTGCGTTGGTTCGAATTACCTTTCCTGTGGCGCGTTGACTCAGACGTATCAAGGATTGTGCGCTTGTGACCACTTGATCTGCCACCCCAATTAATGAGGGAGATCAAGTGGTCCACATATTTTCTGATCATTTAATTTTCATTTTAATCCTTTTATTTTCATTAATTCATATTAATTTTAATATTGATCCAAAAAATATGAGAGTTTCACCAAAAAAATTCAAATACTTTCCTCTTTCATATTCTGAATTAAAATTATTTTTCGGATCATTATTAATATTTTTCATGATTTAATTGATTTTGCATTTGTTTTTAATTATTTAAAAACACTTTTAAATGTCCAAAAATTATGAAATTTTTTCTCCAAGGTCCTTTGACCTTGTTTGACCTATGATAAATTTCATGGCCATTTCTTTGGTGTTTTGATGAGGTTTTAGGAATTGGACAAACCATATTTAATTTAAATGCCTTATTTTAGTATTTTTTAATTTGAATAAATTCCAAATAAATTTGTTGACCAATTGTGATGACTTGTTTGAGTTTGATTATTGTTGTTGGGCCTTGGTCAAGGTTGATTTGACTTTGTCAAATTAATATCATTGGATTTAGGGGATTGATGGAATGTACATTCCATCTCCCAAAATGAATGGATGATATTAATTTGGTAAAAGTCCTCCTTTGACCAATTTGTGTTTTGATTCATTCCCCTCCCATTTCATCTCATTCCCATTCTTCATTCATTCATTCTATTTGGCCTATAATATCTTAAAATCCTAAGGCTAGTTGGTTGAAAAATTAACATGAGTATGGATGAGATTAGGCCACACCTTTTGCATATTCTTTTTGTGTGTGGTATGTTTCATGAGAATAGTCCATTATACTATGTCTCTAACATGCATTAACACCAAAATTCTATTGCCCGGCCTCAAATAGTTGTGACTTCTACATAAGTACAATTACGATTGCTTAACATGGCGCTAAATTTGTGACATAAAAGGCATAAGCATTCTAGTTAGTGAGGTTGTAAGTCTCCCCTCTTTCATGGTATTATGTGGAAACTTGGCCTTTTTTCCTTCCTTTTGGAAGATGTCTTTATTCAAGGATCCATGCTTGTGATAAGTGGGTTGAGTGTTCTCCAAAGAATGTCTTAAAATGAATAGCAAAAGAAAAACTATACTAACTTCTAACATACTAACTACTAACTTTTAATTTCAAGCCCTTTACTTTAATGCCATTTAATTCTAGCTTTTATACATTTGCCATTATTCATATCATTCTAATTGTTTATGTTAATGCAATTATCAGTTCGTCCACTTGGACCATATTGTGTGATACATTTTGTTTGTGTATACTTTGTTTGTTTGTGTGGTCTTTGACCATTAATGTACATAATAACAACAAAAACCCTAAAAAACTTTTGTGTGGACTGCTGGCTTTATCTTGGACAAATGGACTTAGAATTTAGGCAACATTCCTATGCTAAAGGACTTGGCCAATGCCAAATTATTGAGAAACCAAGTGCTTGTAATTTGAAACTTCCTCTGATACATCATTCAAGATCTTTCTGAGTTCATCTGCAACATGACCATTGTGAAGCTGTTATTTTGACCTTGTGACTTGTGAAGTTCATCTGTTACATGGGCTACCTTGAAGAAGATCATGGAATGGATAAGCTTGGATGTGGCCATCTTTATTTGATGCCCTTCTCTTCAAGATACTATAATTGTGAATTTTTGTGTTGCTTGATTCTGAAAGTCCAAGGGAATTCTGGGTTTCTATTGCCATTTTTATCTATTGGATTGCTACCCATTTGGTTAGATCTTTTCAACTCTAAACTTTTAATTTTGTGCATATGATCAGTCTTTTCATCTTCTCCCCATTTCTTTAAATTAAAAATCTCTCCCTCCCTTTTCAAAATCTTCTTTGTTTGAAGTTATTTTGTTCTAAACTTTGACCACTTTGCAAAAAAGATAGAAACTTTGGCTTTATGCCATTGCATTTTCAAACTTCTTTCCTAAATCAAACTGGTAAATAAACTTAACTATACTTGACTTAAACTTTCAAAAAGCCAAAAAGAACTAACTCATTCAAACCATTTTTAGGCCTTTGTGCCTTTCAAACTTATTTTTTGTTAAAAGCGATGCATCCACTTCGAAATTTGTATCACGAACTACGAGGTTTTGATCCCTCATTTTTATGTTGGTACGTAGGCACAAGACAGAAGGTCTTGTCAAACACAAAAATATAATTAATAAATTCTTTTCTCATCCCCCCATTCTATTTGTTTGTAAACATCACTTTATACCAAGTACATATGCACACAAAAAAGGCTCCCTAGGAGTACCTAGGACACTATTGGTTCTAACACCTTCCCTCTGTGTAACCAACCCCCTTACCTATAATCTCTGACTTTTTATTAGTTTTGATTTGAAAACTTCTTACTTTTGGGTTTTGTTCGTACTTTTTTCCCTTTTCCCTTGGAAACAATAAAAGCGCGGTGGCGAATCTTGTTATTTGATCTCTAGCTTATCCATAGCTTGATGATCATGAATTTACCGCTACATAAATTAAGTGGCGACTCTGCTTGGGAGTAGTCTCTAGTGGGTTTAGCCTACTTTTTGTGTGTATATATTTGTATATATGTGACGTTTGTATATATGTGATGTTTGTATATATGTATGTGTGATATAATCTTCTTGGTATGCTTGGTGATCTCTGAGTGGTGAGATAACTTCTAACCCGAACTTGAGTGCAGTTAAGATAGGAGGATGGTATAGTCATGTTTGACTTGTGTGGAGTAGTCCTTAACAAGTTGGCTTGAGACCCACCTGCTCAGTGGAGACTCTTTTGGATTTGGAAATGTCACACAAGTATTTGTGGTTAGGCATTGCTATCTCTAATTGGGTCCGAGAAGTTGAGGACCGTAGAACATTTACCCCCCTCTTGGCCTATTTAGGATGTAGTGCGGAAACTGTTCAAGTGTAGACTTGATAATAGTTGTTACGCGATACTACACTCAGACGAGTTTCTCTTGAGAATATTATGGGTCGATGAGTCAGTCATCTTAACCTTTAATATCCGATAGATGGAATTAAGACTCTGGGAACTTTTTAGAACATGATCTACAGGTTTTTATCCTTAGTTCACTCCTTTGGGATGGTTCTTACCTAGACTCCATGCTCGTGACTTACAACAAACCCTTGATTCTTGGTTGATCCAATCAAGTCTTGTCAATATCAATGGGACTTGAGTGTTGATAAGGTGAAAACCATAATCCACCAAAATAGATGATTGATCTTGACAAAGACTTGATTCATACCTTGACCTTTGTTTGTTTGCCTTGTGTGTGATCCCTTATTTGTGATTGTTGCATTCATGCATTCATGCACATCATAACATTCATCACACGAAAATTTCAAGGAACTAAGGTATCATTTGCAAATATTTTCAGACTATGGATTGTGGACGAAGGAACACTAAGAAGTACAGTTTCATATGTCCCGACTTGAACGAGTTAAGGAAGCTAGCATCTTTTGTATTAGATCCCTTGGACTTCAAACAACATCATGGGAAGCTTCTATCCATCTTGTCTGCTGATGTGGTTGAAGGACTCTTGAGTGTGCTAGTGCAGTTCTATGACCCCCTCTACCATTGCTTCACTTTCCCAGATTATCAGCTTGTGCCTACCTTGGAGGAGTATTCTCATCTTTTGGGGATACCTATTTCTAGTAGAGTACCTTTTAGTGGATTGGAGGAGATTCCTCGATCTAGTATTATTGCTGAAGCTCTTCACTTGAAGAAGTCTGAGATAGAGGCTCATTGGGTGAAGAAAGGAGGATTGTTTGGGTTGCCATTTGATTTCCTCATCAAGGAAGCTACTACTTTTGCTTAAGTCGGTAGTGTGGATGCTTTTGAAGCTATCTTTGTGTTGCTCATCTATGGATTAGCTTTGTTCCCTAACATTGATGGTTTTGTTGATGTTAATGCCATTAGACTTTTCTTGATTGGGAATCTTGTGCCTACTTTGTTGGGTGATATGTATTTCTCTTTGCATCTAAGGAATTCTAAAGATGGTGGAACAATTGTCTGTTGTATCCCTCTTCTGTACAAGTGGTTTATTTCGCACTTGCCTCAGACACCTGCTTTTGTGGAGAACAAACAATGTCTACGGTGGTCTCAGAGACTTATGTATCTCACCAATGATGATATAGTTTGGTATGATCTGTCGTTAAGCGGTTTGGATATTATTGATAGTTGTGGTGAATTCTCTAATGTGCCTCTCATTGGTACACAAGGAGGAATTAACTACAACCCTGCTTTGGCTCGTCGTCAACTTGGGTTCCCCTTGAGAGACAAACCTAATAACACTTTGTTAGAAGATCTTTTCTATCAAGTGGGTAAAGATCCCCACCATTTGAAGCAGAAGATTGTACATGCTTGGCATAATGTGCATAGGAAATGAAGATCCGAGCTTGGTCCGTGAAATTGTGTATCTTTGGAAGCTTACACTCTTTGGGTGAAGAAGAGAGCTTTGGAGTTGAAGATGCCTTATCCTTGTGAGAGACCTATGTCTATGGTTGTGGTTGAGCCATTAACTTTCCCTAACCAAGATGTAGAGGAGTTGGAAGATGCGCTCATCAAGATGAAGCAAGAGAAGGATATGTGGGAAGAGAGTTTCCGTGCTTTGAGCAAGAAGCATGAAGAGTTGCAGTTGGAGTCTAAGGACAAATATGCACTTATTGAGTTACTTGAAGACCGAGTGACGAAGAGATGCAGAGAGCCAGAGGTTTCATCTTCTAGCATGCCTCAACCTTCCATTGCTTGGAAGAAGATTGTTGATCAGCTTGTCCTCGAGAAGACTCAGATGAAGGCTTCTTTTGAGACCGAGATCCACCGCATTCGAAGAAAGTACGCGCTGTCAGCCAGATCTTCTGACATTATTGTTAGGGATCCTTAGGATGACTAGTCTCCTTTTCTCTTGTATTATTTATTTTGGTTTCTGAAATTGTACTCAATGTAATCCTTCCAATTTATATAAATAGAAAGACATTTTTTGGTCATATCAAATTATTTCAATTGCCATTTTATATATATATATATATATATATATATATATAATATATATATATATATATATATATATATTATTTATACACACACACACACACACATATATATATATATATATTATATATATATATATATATATATATATATATATATATATATAATATTTTGCAAATGATATAGTAAGTTCCTTTAAAGTAAAAAAATAATAATCAAGCATTGCATTTCATGCATCATTTGCATAAGCAGGTTTTCGCCAGATGTCTGATTGGTGTTTCTTCTGTGCTTTAGCCAAACTGACTCACCGGTACAATACCCGAGCCAATCATCTGAGAATTATGGAGCATTTGTAGCAAGAGAACAGAGAGCTGAAGGACGAGATCGCCCGCCTGACTGCCATGATGGAGTCAGTTCTTGCTGCCCAAAGTTAATCTTCTCCAATGCTTGCAACTCCTCCTGTGAGGACTGTTATTTCGGAAGTGGTTACCTCTACCATGTCTGCTGCTGCCGCCCATTTCGCGCCAAATATGCCGCCGGATTCCCGTAGGGAATGCCGCGCAACTTTGTTCCCGAAGGCTTTACGCCTATTTTTTCTTCCATGCCGACATCTAGCCCGGTCATGTCCGTGCCACCTCCGGTTGTGCACACCTTGCCTCGCATAGAGGATACCATCTGTCGTCCTGAGCCGTCTGAGGGTCCGGATTTTTATGAGAAGATAGATGAAATGAAAGATCAGTTCTTTGAGTTGCGCAAGGAATTGAAGACGCTGATAGGTAAAGACCTATTTGGGAAGAGTGTTGCTGAGTTGTGCTTAGTGCCCAACGTCAAGATCCCGGTGAAGTTCAAAGTGCCTGACTTTGAAAAGTATAAGGGGAACTCTTTTCCACTCAGTCATCTTATAACGTACGCCCACAAGATGTCTACTCAGACCGACAATGATCAATTTCTTATTCACTACTTCCAAGATAGTCTGACCGACGTTGCGCTTCGTTGGTATATGGGATTGGACAGTGGCAGCATTCGTACTATCAACGGGGGAGGCTTTTGTCAAGCAGTATAAGTATAATGTGCACATGGCGCCTGATAGAGACCAGTTGAGGTCTATGTCTCAGAAAGACAAAGAGACATTCAAGGAGTATGTGCAGCGATAGAGGGAGTTGGCTGCCCAGATCACTCCTCCTTTGGAGGAAAAAGAAATGACAAAGATCTTCTTGAAAACTTTGAGTTCATTTTACTATAAATGAATGATTGCTAGTGCCCCTAGTGACTTTACCGAAATGGTAAACATGGGGATGAGGCTTGAGGAAGGAGTCTGAGAGGGATGTTTGTCAAGAGATGAGGCATCAACAAGCAAGAGGTATGGCAGTAATTTCAATAAGAAAAAAGACAGTGAGACGAACGCAATAAGTAGTGGGAGGCAGAGGAGGCCTCAGATCAAAAGGAATCCAACATCCCATCAATATCATCATCATCAAGTATCCTCGGTAATTCCGGTATTTTCTAATCAACAAGCAACACCAGTTCAGCAACAACAACGCCAACAACAGCAACCGCAACAAAGAACAAACACCTAAAACAACAACAATACCAACAACAATCATCATCAATAGAACTTTGAGAGGAAGAAGGTCTCTTTGATCCGATTCCTATGTCTTATGCAGAGCTGTATCCCTCGTTAGTTCTCAAGAACTTAATTCAACCAAGGAACCCACCGCAGGTTCCAAAACCACTTCCTTGGTGGTATAAACCTGAACTCCGTTGTGCTTTTCACCAAGGAGAACTTGGACATGATATTGAAAATTGTTATCCATTGAAGTATGAGGTTCAGAAGCTTATGAAGAGTGGTATGGTGTTTGTGATACCCTAATTTTGATCCTAAGATCCCTCATGGCATCATATCATTGCACAAGTGCATTGCCTCAAGGATCATTGCATGTTTGGCTCCTTAACCCTAGGGTTGGGATTTGTTTAAGTGTTTTGAGACCACAAAGCATGCTTGTATTATATATTATTGCTTTTCTTATTTGATTACTAACCAAAAGCACAAAATATGTCACTAACTCTTTTTGTTTTGAAGCTCAAGTGATCATGTGCTCCACAATGCTCCTAGGAGGCTCCTAAGCCCAATGCAAATGGCTAGATGAAGATGAGAAAAAGCATGAAAATGGTCCACAAATCTCCTAATCATCATATATGTCTCCCAATTATCTCAATTTTCCAACTTGATCAAGATAACCCAAAGGGCTTGAGGATTGTTTCCCAAGGAAACCTTAATTTCACTATGCTTTAACTATGCCTTGACCATGAAGCAATCTCAATCTATGATCAAATTCAATCAAGGGAAGTTCTTTAATTAATCATTTTATGCATATATGGACCTATTTGAGCCCCCTCAATCATTTATTCATCAAGATTGGAAGTTTGGCCTTGAAAAGTTGACCAGTCAAGTCATCTAACTAATCTGAAATACAATGAGATATAAATTTTGATGTGTTTGTCAAATTAATATTACCCCAAGAGAAACATTGTTCCTAAGAACCATATGAACAACTTTCATGTTCATCAAAAATACATTTGAAATTTGGAAGGTCATCATTCATTTCAAAACATTATAGGTCATTTTGACTGAAACCCTAATTTTGGGTCAACTTACAAAGGGCACAACTTCTTTAATTTTTATGATTTTGAGGTGAGACCAAATGAATTGGAACTCTTGAGATGTCTACTTAAAATGTTATGTTGGATAAAATTTCATAATCCTAAAATAAATACATCTGATAATGCAAAACATTATAGGTCATCATGGACCTAATTCATTGAATTCGAAAAAATACCCAACTTCAAATGCCCATAACTTTGTCATAGAAAATCCAAATGATGCAAACTATGAGTCTAAATTGATAATATTGAAAATATCTATAAACTTTTATGTTGGAGGTTTTCTCATTTGAAGCTTATATCATGAAAACAAAGGGGTTTGAGTAAGCTTGCTTTTCGTGAAATTTTTCAAAGTGATTTGAATATGTTTTGTACTTGGATTTTCACAGCCAGTTTTCATCAATTTGCAAATTCCAAATGATTTTTTGCCCAACATAGCTTTTGTTCCTTATTTTAAGGGATTTCCAACCATTACTCACAATGCTTTTTTGAATTCACCATTTGTGAGTTTCGAATTCATTTCCATTTATGTGCATTTTAATATTTCATGATGAAACTAGAATTGCAAGCATGCTTCAGTCCATTGTACACGTCCAAATCCTTTCCATGTGAACTCAGCTAGCTTTTGCATTCATCATTAGGCCTTTCACACGCCTGTACAGGCCCATGCAATGCAAATTCAAATTGCCATGCACATGAAAGAAGCATGTGATTCAGCCACATTTACCTATAAATAGAGGCGCCAGGAGCTTCATTCAGTAACCTTTTGGAGATCTGATATGCTGCAGCACTGAAACCATAGTCATACCAAAGGAATCACTCAAAAAAAATTCACACTTTCGAGCTTGAAATTCAGCATCATTAGCTGAGTTTTTAAAACCTAATTCCTTAGCCAATCACTTCCATTACACTCAAGGATCATAGAGGAGCAAGGATCTTGAGGAATTCGTGGCTAGAAGTTCATCAATTCAAAGGTTATTTCTCAAACTTTTTGGATCTAGAACTCTTAATTCAATGTAGTATCCTTGTGTTTCTGTGGTTTTCTGAAGTCCTCATATTTGAGGCAAGCCATTGGTGCTTTCAATTCTTCATTTCATGAACTTTCAGTTTGAACACCATGATTTTCTCCTTCACATTTCTCTCAATATAGGAAGAGTGAAGGAGATCCATTGGTACAGTGATGGACTCCATCACACGAGCTTCATTTCCATGACCTTGTTTTTAATTTTCATTGAGGTTTTATTTCCTGCAACCGGTGGCCGGAATTTGTTGTCTGGCCGGAGAAGATGGTGGTTTCCACCACCACCACCATGTGTGCACGATTGGACCATTGGATCACCTTGCCACGATCTAATCTCACACGTTCATTTTAAATAGTTCATTTAATACCTTGTGTAGCTCGTTTGACTCAAGCCCAGCGTGTGCCCTCAGATCTAAACCATCCATAAGCGCCACGTCAATTAATGAATGCATCATGTGGCTGCGTTTTTTTTTCATTATTCCATTTTCTTTTTATTTTCAGTTAATTCATTTGATTTTCAAAAATTCATTAAAAATTCATTTGAAGTCAGAAAAATATGAGACCAATTCCAAAACTTTTCTTGAAAAATCTAGTTTCATATTATGATTTTTAATTATTTTTGTGACTACATTTGATATTTTTCATGGATTATTTGATTTTTAATGGTTTTAATTCATTTTAAAATACTTTCTAACTTTTAAAAAATCCAAAAATATTTTCATAGCATTTATGGATCATGATAAGTCAATGAAAAATAGTCTCATCAATTTCTTATTTGATTTGAGATTATTTAAGATTTTAATTCATATTATGCTATTTTTATTTGTTTTTTAATTGATTTGAAATACTTTCTGGTTTGAAAAATTTGTGAGAAAATTAGTCAAAATTTGTTTGACCATGTTGAACCTATGAGAATTTAATTGGACTTGTTGAAGTTGATTTGAATTGAATTTGAGGTTCAACCTTATTTGTTTACTTTTATTTGCATTTTATTTTAATTCAAAAAAATACCAAAAAAATATCATTGACTCTTTGACTTGTTATCTTCATTTCTCTTCTGTTTGGTGTTGATTGATGTTGATTTGATTCACATTTGATCAATTGGATTTGGTTGTGGTCTTCTTTTCCCCTCCCTTTCATCTTTATCCCTTTCTTTCCATCAATGGCCAATGAGTTAAAGTCTTAAAGTTGGTCTTGACAAATGAGGAGTTTAACCTTCTTTGATCCAAACCAAACTCAACTTGATCCATGATCAAGTGAGTTGTTTTGTGTCCAAGATAGGTTGTTTCTTGGTCAAGCAAATAACTAAAAGTCAATACAAGGCCCTTCCCCTTTTGTTTGGCATGGAAAGTTTATGGAGCTTGGCTTACTAGTCTTGATCTCTAACTTGTGTTCTTTGCCTATATTCTTATTGACCGACCTCAGATAGGTGTGACTATTACATTAGTCCACTTACGATTGCTTAACATAGCGCTACATTGTCTTATGACAAGCTAACGTAACCTTACTAACTACTAACTTTAATTTGAGCATTTAATTTCTTGCCATTTACTTTTAATATCATTTATTTCTTCCTTATTATTCATATTGATTTTCACTTTGCTCACTTGAGCACATATTTTATGTTTATGTCATTTTTCTTTTGCTCATTTGAGCCCATTATTGTATATAAATATATTTCTATTTTGTGCTGCTTTGTGTTAGTTTTGTGTGAACCAAATGCAAAAGGAGAAAGGACTTAGAATTAGGACTTACATATGCTTAAAGGAGTTCAAGAGCAACTAGGCCCCATGCCTTTAGAATGCAAAAATTGTTGAAGAGCAACTAGGCCTCATGCCTTTAGAATGCTAAAATTCAAAGTTGACTTCAAAGGACTTCTTCTCAAACCTATTCTTTGTCCATTCCCTTTATTGTGTTATGAACTTTTTTGATGTTTGCTTTTGTGTGATAGGGACCCAGCTTAAGATTGTGAAAAGAGGACCATTGTCATGAGTAGCCAAGTTAAGAGCCAAGCCAAATGAAGATCCTAGGAGCTTGAATTCAAATTGTTTGATTGCTTGTTTGTGTGCTAAATCTAAAGGAAAGGAGAATCTTGAGTCATCTCTATGACTTCAAGAAAAAGTAACTCCAAGGGTTTATCTTTCTCCTCTTATATGTGTATGCTTTAGGAATAACCCTTCTCTTCTTCTCCCCACTCTAACCAAGTCAATAACCATTTTCAAAACATTGCCTTTATTTCAAATTAGAAACCTAGGCCTCAAGCCTTTGACTTTTCAAAATCATTTTCATAAATACTCATTGTAAATAAACTTTAATCCAACTTTGACCTCATTTTTGTAAATACATCTAACTTGTAAATATAACCCATTTCAAGTTGTTTTGTGGTTCCAATGACCACTTTGTTAAAACCTTTTCAGAAACATTAGTCATAGGTTTGAGTTATCATAGTGGTTGATGTAAATCTCACCTCATCCTTAGTGTTGGATTATAAGTCCTTCATGCTTATTATAGGGTTAACCCCTCACTAGCATGTTGAAGCCTTCCTCACATGGTGGATTGTTGGTCTAGGTTGAGTTTTCTCCCTTTGATAACAAAAGACCTTAAGGCTTTTGATTAAAATCAATTCACCCATTTTTGAAATTTTTACCCCGAACTACGAGGTTTTGATCCTCCTTTTGTGATGGTACGTAGGCAATGGGTTCATCCATTCAAACAACAAATTTGTAAATATAATCTATTCTCTTCGCATCCCTCCAATCTGTTTGCACAAATCTTTTCACAAATACAAACCTACAACACATATTTTCAAAAAGGGTTCCTTTAGAATACTAAGGATGTTTTGGGTGCGTAAAACCTTCCCATTTCATAACCAACCCCCTTACCTAGATCTCTAACATTTTTATTAGTTTTTTATTTGAAAAACTTCTTACTTGGCTTTTGTTCGCTTTTTAGCCTTTCCTTTGGACAAATAAAAGTGCGGTGGCGACTCGAATTGTATGTTGACTTTTGATTTAGTCAATAAACCTAGAAGTAACGAAAACCCCGCTACATAAAAGTGGCGACCCTGCTAGGGACTTAGTCTCTAGTGGGTTTAACCTACTTTTTGCTTGTATGTGTTTTATGTATATATATATTTGTGACATATTTTTGTGCAAATTTGGGATGAATGTATTGTTTGTAATGTATGAATTGCTTGATATATATTGCTTGTATGCTTGGTGGTTTCTTGTGAGATGAGTTCTATACCCGAACTCGAGTGCACTTATGATAGGATAATGGCATAGTCTCGTTGACTTGTGTGGAGTTATTCCTTAACAAGTTAACTTGCACACCCATTCACTTGGTGGAGGTCTTATTGGGATCAATAATGTCACACGAGTAGTCGTGGTTAGGCATTACTCTTTCCAATATAAACCCTAGAAACCAAGGACCTTAGATACATAGCCCATCTTGGCCTATTTTAGGACGTAGTGCGAAGGTCGTTCAAGTGTAAGACTTGAGGCGATTATTACGCGATACTACACTCATAAGAGTCCCTCTTGAGAATTTTTTTGGAGGACGAGTAGTCGTTTTATCAAATAATATCCGAAAGATGAGATGATGACTATGGGAACCTTTTAGAACATGATCGTCAAGTTTTAACCATAGTACACTCCCATTTGGTGGTTCTTAACCGAGACTCCATGCTCGTGACTTACAACAAACCCGTGATTCGCGGTTGACTCGTTCTCGTATATCCTCAATATCAATGGAACTTGGGTGTTGATAAGGTGTAAACCATAATCCACCAAAATGGATGATTGATATTGACGATGACTTGAGCCTTCCCGTGACCTTTGTGTGATGTGACTTGCTTGATCCTTGAGTGTGTTTGTTGCATCCATGCATTCATGCATTCATTCGCATTCATGTCATCAACAATAAAGATTTTACAAGGAACTTAAAAGGTCTATTTGCAAATTTTCAGACATGGATAAGCAAAGAAGGAATACGAAGAAGTACAGTTTCAGACAACCCGACTTGAAAGAGTTAAGGAGTTTGACATCATATGTATTAGAGCCTTTGGAGTTCAAAGCTCACCATGGGAATCTTCTAGATATTCTTTCTACCAAGGTGGATGAGGGTCTGATGAGTGTGTTGGTGCAGTTCTACGATCCTCTGTATCAATGCTTCACTTTTCCGGATTTCCAGCTTTTGCCTACATTGGAGGAATATGCTTATAATGTGGGTATACCTATTCTAGACCAGTTGTCATTCAGTGGCTTGGAGAAGATTCCGTCTTCTTAAGGGATTGCTGACATGCTTCATGTGGATGTATATGAAATTGTTGCCAATATGACTACCAAAGGTGGAATTCAAGGTCTCCCATCTGATTTTCTGATTGCCAAAGCTACTTTGTTTGGGAAGGCCATGAGTAAGGAAGCTTTTGAAGCCATATTTGTACTCCTCATTTATGGGGTAGTGTTATTTCCCAACATTGACAACTTCGTGGATGTGAATGCTATTAGAATTTTCTCTTCTCTTAATCCCGTTCCGACTCTGTTGGGTGACACTTATTTCTCATTGCATATGAGGAACGCAAAGGGTGGTGGTTCAGTTGTGTGCCGTTTGCCTCTGTTATACAAGTGGTTTATTCCGCACTTGCCTCAGACGCCTGCCTTCAAGGAGAACAAGGGATGTCTACGGTGGTCCACGAGACTTATGTCACTCACTAATGATGATATCTCTTGGTACAATCGTGTTTATGATGGTGTACAGATTATTGATTCTTGTGGTGAGTTCTCCAATGTAACTCTTCTTGGTACATGTGGTGGAATTAACTACAACCCCGCTTTGGCTCGCCGTCAGCTTAGGTTCCCCTTAAAGGATAAACCTAATAACATTTCGTTGGAATATTCTTTCAAGAGGGTAAAGATCCCCAAAACTTGAAGGATAGGATGGTTCGCGCCTGGGGCAAGGTTCATAGGAAAGGGAGGAATGAGCTTGGTCCGAAGAATTGTGTTGCTTTGGAACCTTACACCTCTTGGGTAAGGAAGAGAGCTCTTGAGTTCCGCATGCCATACAAATATCCGAGACCTACCCCTATGATTATGGTTGGGCCTTTAACCCTCCCTAATCAAGGAGTAGAGGAGTTGAGAGACGAAGACCATCGCGTGCTTGGGTTCGTGAGCGTGAGGAGCTTCTTCAGCAGCTCAAGGATAAGGATGCAGTGATAGAGTTTCTAGAGCATCAGGTTATTGATGAGCCCGATAATGTGTTTACTTCTCTCCTTCCTCATTCGTCTAGGTTTTGGAAGAAGAGATATGATCAGCTCGCCAAGGAGAAGGCCGACATTGAAGCAGCTTATGAGAGAGAGGTGAAGAGGCTTCGTGCAACGTGTCTTCCGATCTCGAAGGCTTTGGACGACTGCTTCTAGGGCTCCATAGGATGTTTATTCTCCTTTTCTCTTGTATTGTATTTGGTTATCGAGATTGTACTACTTCTTTGGTGTAAAAAGTTTCCAAATATTATATTGTTATGAGTATTCCATATATGTCTTAAAAAATTCAATATTTCCAAAAACATTTGCAAATAGATATTTATAAAGTTCCTTTGATAAAAAAACAAATCATATGCACAAGCATTGCATGCATCATATGCATAAGCAGGTTTTGGTTCCGAGCTCCATGATACAGTGGTCTAACTCTTTGCTCTTCATTTATTTTGAAGACAAGCTGACGCACCAGTACAACACCCGAGCAAATCATCAGAAGATCATGGAACACCTCGAACAAGAGAACAGAGATCTGAAAGAGGAGATTGCCAGGCTGACTGCCATGATGGAGTCAGTACTTGCCGCTAAGAGTCAAGCTTCTCCAACTTTTGCAACTCGTCCCGCGAGGACAGTTATCTCTGAAGTGGTTACCTCAACGGTGCCTGCTGCCACCACCACTTCGCTCCTAGTATGTTTGTTGGATTCCCTTGGGGAATGCCATCTAATTTTGTACCAGAGGGTTTTGCTCCCACTTTTGCTTCTATGCCAGCATCTAGCCCGGTCCTGTCTGTGCCACCTTCTGTTGTGCACACTTTTCCGCATGTTGATGACACCATCTATCATTCCGAGCTATCTGAGGGCCCGGACGTATATGAGAAGATGGATGATGCGGTGTTTTTCGTAAGTATACGAACGCGTCAGAGTAATATAAAAGATTGTCGAATCCACAGAGACCAAGTGTCAATCTATCGTTATCTATTGTTATGGTGTTTATCAAAGGCAATCAAAATAGGTGTTTTTGGAGTGTGCAATGAAAAGTAGAGTGTTGAATAAAGATTAATTAATAAAGACAAGGTCGAATGTAATTCACGTAATCAATTAATAATCTAAGTACTTGCTAATAGAATTACTTATGGGCAATGTTTCCTACTTTGAAAAGAACTAATTTAACAGGAACTGTCGCTTTCGCGTATTCAGAACCGAGTTGTACTCCCTAATCAAACCCTCTTATTGTCACTTATAAAAAGGCGTGCATTGTGTTAGAGTAGTAAACCTATTTTTAAGAAAAATAGTATCTTGACTAAGTTGAAAAGTATTATAACCTGGATTTCTTAACCAAAAGAGGTTCTCACGAACCAGACTCTAAACTTATAAACGCGTCCGAAAATAGTTTTAAAATCTCTTTTCTTCTTAAGTTAAAAACTCCTAATGAACTAAACAAAGCGCTTTCGCTGTTTTTGAAATAGTTAAAAACAATTAAGTTTAGATAGACGTTGGACGACTTTCGATCTTATCCAACGGAATTGAAGTGCGGGAAAACTTAAGTTGAAAGTTAAAATAGCCCTTAAGTGTTTCTACTAACAATTGTACGGATTATCGGTTCAATTGCGATCCTTACATTCTAACCTTATAAATTTAGTTAGACATGGTAAAGTAAAAGTGAATTAATTGAAATAAAAGTAGTGCGAGTGCGGAAAGTAAATAAAAGTAGTGTGAGTGCGAGGAAATAAATAAAGTAAAGCGAGTGCGAGGAAATAAATAAAGTAAAGCGATTGCGAGGAAATAAATAATTTAAAGCGAGTGCGAGGAAATAAATAATTTAAAGCGAGTGCGAGGAAATAAATAAAGTAAAGCAAGTGCGAGGAAATAAATAAAGTAAAGCGAGTGTGGGAAAATAAATAAGATAAAGACAAGTAATAAAAACCTGCTCCAATCGGAGGGTTGAATAAATTGCAAAGCGGAAATGAAAATGGCGGCAGGATTAACTTCCTTCCAAAGTGCTCCAAACTCGATTACAGACTCTATCACAGACTCGATTACACAATTGTGGTAACACTCCAATGCGAAGCGATTACCACTTTAAAATACTGAATATATGCCTAAGTGGAACAAAGTTGCTCTGAGTTTGCCTCTGCTCTAAGTTTGGATGATTGTAAAAGTGATTTCGAGTTTCTATTTATAAGCAAGTAAAAAGATCGAAATGACAAGGATGCCCTTCAACTTGAAAATGGGAGGGAAAACTTTTCCTCTTGTGGCGCCCGCCACAAGGCCAATCTGAGGCGCCTTAGTGGAAGTAGTGGGGAACATGGAAGTTGAGGGAAGTTGGGCTTGGAAACGTCATGGCAGGGTCTATGGCGCCAGCCATGGGGTATGCCACAACTACAAAATACTGAATTTTAGGGTTTTTAGCTCTTTTTCACTCCTTTTCTCGATCGGGGCTCCGATTAAAGTAAAAAACTGAAAACAAAGGAAAACATAGCAATAACACAACAAAATAACAATAAAACAACTAGAATGCATGTGAAATCGGAGTCGAAAATACGGTAAATTTCAGTGTTATCAAACTCTCCCACACTTAAACCTTTGGTTGTCCTCAAGCAAAACATTAAAAAGCTCATAAAAGAAGATTTTGTGTAAACGGGTGCTTCAGGTAAAAATTCTAAGTTCAAGTCGGGTTGCTGTGATAGGTACTAACTGAGTGAACTAAGAGTATCATGATGACACTAATCCGCAAATACGGACATAAACTTCATTCATATATTAACCAACCCATATTATCCCACAATACCTAGGCCTGCCTCTTCATCTCTTTTTGTGTCCTTTTCATTCAGGCGCAATCACATTAAGCCCGTTATCCGTACATGCTTCATAGTAGAGTGGCATGTTAGTGATTATGATCTGAGCATGGGGTTTCTGGCACATAAATATGTGTAAACCCTTTTATTGGACCCAACTGTAGTTGTGGGGGATCGGATCGTAATCCGCCTTACTGAGTTCAATGCCAGATACCTCTGAACCAACTAACAGTGGGTAAGTTTTTCTTTTTCTTTTTCTTTTTTTTTTTCTTTTTTTTTTCTTTTTGTAGCAAATTTTTACAATTCTTTGGTTTAAATGGCTTTGTGAGGGTCACCTATACCGGAGTTGCCTTTTTGCTTTCTTTTATTTTTTTGTGTTTCTGGATCATTCACTTATTTGCATCGGTCCCCTACATAAAGGATGCGTAGGCCGGAGCTGACTGCTGAGATAAACTACTGAGGACTTATACGGAAATGATGATTAAGGCCATCGTATATGGGGTTTCGGGAGTGGTTCCTATATTTACGAAGTCTATGGTGCTAAAATAATACTGATGTTTCGCAGAGTTCTCCCAAGTCACGACATCCTTACTCAAAACATGTCTTTAAAACCTGAAAAACTTTCGGAATAACACTATTTTCTTTTGCAAATTTTTTTCGGTGGGGCTAAAGGTATGGGGAGGTAGGATTGTACTAAAGATATACTATATTTGGTGACTCGTCAGACTCATGCATTATACTAAAAAGCAAAATAAACAACTAAAAGGAAATAAACTATCTAAAAACAACAAAGAAAAAGCGATAAAGGAAAAAAACGAGAAAGGTAATAAAGAAAAGACGATAGAGTCTCCTCCCACACTTGAATCGAACATTGTCCCCATTGTTTCGAAATAAGATAAGGGAAGAGTTACCTGGAAACCTATTGCTGACCACTAGTGCCCTCGCCATCCTGAGGTGGACGACGGGATCGGGTACGACGACGGTCTCTCTGATCCATCCTCGCCTGCAGGGCATCCTGAGCGGTCCTCACCTCTCGAAGGTTATCCAAAATGGAGCCCTGAGTGTTTTCTATGAGTGCAATATGCTGACGGTGGTGGTGTTGTTGGCGGGCTTGTGTATCTGTGATCGTTTGCAGGGACTGTAGAACAGTGTCGTAGGACCTGTCTGTCCTCCGCTGCGACTCTTGCATGAAGCTCATGTTATTCGCCAACTGTTGTTGGATGGTAGAGAGTAGGTCGTCACACCTCTTCTCTCTAGCCATGTGGTCACGCCACATCTCCTCCGTAATATAAAAGCCAGGAGTGATACCTTGTCGGGAGGATTTCCCGATTTTGCAACCGTTCGACAATTTTTCTTTGTCTATCCCCCGGTTTCCCTCCTCGAAGAATGAATCTGTTAAACTCCATTTGTGTAGCTCTTGAAAAGTGACGAAGAAGATGAAGTGGAATGTGAAAAGGTTGGATTTTTACAAAATTCAACGGATGAAAATGAAAATGGAAATCAGAAAAATGATTTGTACGATGTGGTGGTTAGAAAAGTATGAGCTTTTTGTGGGTTCAAGGATGTTTTTCCAAGGTGAAAAAATGGGTTTGGAAGGTTGTAAGGTGTGAAAATGGTGAAGAAAGGGGTTCTGCCCCGACCTTTTACAGACGCTGTGGCGGGCGCCACAGGGTCTATGGCGGGCGCCACAACGCAAAATCTGATTGGGCCGGATTTTGGTCCTTTGGCTTGGGCTTCTCTTGTCTTTTGGCTTTGAGGGGTCTGGATAGCATTTGTCTTGTGATTTCCTAGTATCGTTGACTTGCATAATTTTATAAAAGTAAGAACAAAAAATAAAAATAAAAATGAAACAAAAATTAAATATTAGACTAATAAATAAAGAAATAACTGAAAAATTAAAATGCAAATAAAACAAACATAAGACATATAGAAATATCGATGTATAGATGTAGTTTATATAGTATTCCAAATGCGACAATATAAGATGGGTTGTGTAAATACGAGAAATATAAAAAAGAGATAAAATAAGATGAAATGGTAAGATCATGTAGTGGGGATGTCGTCTTCCTGAGAGGCTCCCCTGAGCATGGCTACCTCCTGCCTGAGCTCTGCGATCTCCTGATATAGACAGTCGGCTTCAGTAGCATGGGTGAGATCAGACACTCCCATCTGTAAAGTGAGGTCAGCCACCTCCTGTCTAAGCTCTGCGATCTCTCTACGACACTCAGCAATCTGGGTGCGGATATCGGGGGTCTGCAATGAAAGATTATTAGAGAAAACAGTGATTCTGGGAGATGGTGGTGTAGGCGTGTATTCAGCAATGGGTGGTGATCTCGACTCCTCGACGGTCTCTCCCTGGCCCTCCAGAGCATAACTCTAATTCGCTGGATCATACACATTGGTCATCATAGGATCTGGCAGTGTGAAATAATGGATAGCCTCGTTGTCGACCAGCAATCGGAACTGACATGGGTGGAAAGAGGCTTTCCTCATCAACCCTCTGGTCAAACAGAAGTCAATGTCCATGGTAGTGTACCCACAGTAGATCCGGAGATGTGACAGCTTGCGAGACATACCTAAAGCGACAACAATCTGTGTGATGATTCCGCCCACATGGATGACTCCTTCGGTAGATCTGGAGATACCGCTGAGAATATATAACAAAAAGTTCCCACATGCTACTGGGCGAGACTAGGATGCACAAAATAGTAGGAAGATCTCCTCTTCACTCAGTAGTGTCTCTGCATCCGGCCTTCCCAGGAAGGAATGTGCTAATATCATCTGAAAGTATCTGAAGGCGGGGTTATATATAACATGAGATAGCTGCGTAGATGGATCCTGGCTTCCGCCACCTGATATATCACTCCAAAACTTCTCAACCTCCTTGCCCAGAAAATATCCCATAGGTGTCTCTGGGATAGCATCAGGAGTGGTTTGGAAACCCAGTAAGTCGCCGAACTCTTTTTGGCTAAAGGAGTACTCAACTCCAAAGAGCCTAAAAGCAGCATACCCATCTGGTCCAAAGTAGGGGTCATAGTCGAATGAACTCAGGAACTCCAATGTCAGGTTCCTGTAGGTGTTACTCAAGTCATCAGCAAACTCGTCCCAGTGAAGCTGGTGACTAAGGAATCGGATACTCGGCTCGATACCCAGTGCCTCCATACGGTGCTGATCAGAATAACGTGTGGGTGCCATAGGGCACTGATACAGAGCGATGTAGCGCTCTCTCTGAGCATTATCTCTATAGGCCACGTGCATGTCATTGAAATCCTGCATCCTGTAAAAGTTAAGAAAGTGATCCTGAAAGTGCAAACCATTCAAATTTTAGTCTCAATGCAAAATATGATAAAATAAAATAAAAATAAAATGAAATAAATGCGAAAAAGTAAAATGAAAGAAAAACCATGGGTTGCCTCCCACGCAGCGCTTGTTTAATGTCATTAGCTTGACGATTAGAATTTATACACCTGTAGTAGTAGGGATTGGTGGATCAATCAGAGTGTGGCTTGAGTAGTATGCTGGAATGTCTCCTCCTTTGTAGAGCTTCAGTCTTTGTCCATTTACAATGAATGGACTACATGTTTCGTTCTTGATTTTTACGGCTCCGGATCTCAGAATCTTGGATACTTCGAAAGGACCAGTCCATCTTGAACGTAGCTTTCCAGGGAAGAGGCGTAACCTAGAGTTGAAAAGGAGAACATGATCGCCTATATTGAAGTTTTTCTTTACTATTCTTTTGTCGTGATAGGCTTTTGTTCTTTCTTTATATATTTTGGCATTCTCGTAGGCAGATTGCCTAAGTTCTTCTAGTTTATGAATGTCTAGGGTACGCTTTTCTCCAACGGCTAGGTAGTCTAAATTCAAAGTTTTAATGGCCCAATAGGCCTTGTGCTCTAATTCGAACGGTAAGTGACAGGATATTCCATAAACTAGTTGATAAGGAGTAGTTCCTATAGGGATTTTGAAAGCGGTTCTGTAGGCCCATAATGCTTCTTGAAGCTTCTGAGACCAGTCTCTCCTAGAAATAGAAACAGTTTTCTCTAGGATTTGTTTTATCTCCCTAATAGATACTTCTACTTGGCCACTAGTTTGTGGATGGTATGGTGTTGCTACTCTATGCCTAACTCCATATTTTCTTAAAAGTTTGTCAAATATTCTCGATATAAAGTGTGATCCTCCATCGCTTATGACTAAACATGGTGTTCCAAATCTAGGGAATATATAGTTTTTAAATAGTTTGATTACTACCCTAGTGTCATTTGTGGGTGCAGCTATAACTTCAATCCACTTAGACACATAGTCTACAACTACTAAGATATACCTGTTTCCTAAGGATGGTGGGAAAGGTCCCATGAAATCTATACCCCATACGTCAAAGAGTTCTACTTCCTGAATGTTTCTTAGAGGCATTTCATCACGCCTTGAAATGTTTCCAGTGCGTTGGCATCTATCACATTTGACAATGCAAGCATAGACAATGCTTGAAGAACCTTGGCGTATGTCTTAGAGGTGCTCGCATGTCCACCATAAGGTGCAAAATGACAAAGCTCGATAATACTATTTACCTCTTCTTCTGGAACGCAACAACGAAAAATGCCATCTTTACCCCTTTTGAAAAGGAGCGATTCGTCCCAATAGAAGTTTCTCACATCGTGGAAGAATTTCTTCTTGCGGTGGTAGTCAAGATTAGGGGGTACTATATCAGCAGCTAGGTAATTAACGAAGTCTGCATACCAGGGTACGTTACTTATTGCTAAGGAATTTTGGGGATGCCAATGAGGGCTTAGGTTATCTTCAATGGTTTCTACTCTAGCTATCAGTCTATCATAGACGAAATCATCATTTATGGGTACTAGTTCTGGTTTTAGATGTTCTAGCCTAGAAAGGTGATCGACTACTACGTTTTCAGTGCCTTTTTTATCTCTTATGTCTAAATCAAACTCTTGTAGTAATAGAATCCATCGGAGTAACCTTGGCTTGGTATCTTTTTTACTTAATAGGTAACGAATGGCAGCATGATCGGTGTAAACTATAATTTTTGCTCCTACTAGATAAGATCTAAATTTGTATATAGCGAAAACTACAGCGAGTAATTCTTTTTCAGTTGTTGCGTAGTTAAGTTGGGCAGCATCTAGGGTTCTACTAGCATAATAAATGGCATGTAATGTTTTATCTTTCCTTTGTCCTAGAACGGCTCCAACTGCATAATCACTAGCATCGCACATTATCTCAAAAGGTTCTGACCAATCAGGTGGTTTCATAATGGGTGCCGATACTAACGCTTGCTTTAAAAGATTAAATGCGTCATTACATTTTTCATCAAAAATGAATTCAGCATCTTTCATTAAAAGTCCAATTAAAGGTTTGGTTATTTTGGAGAAGTCCTTAATAAAGCGCCGGTAGAATCTAGCGTGTCCAAGAAAGCTTCGGACTTCTCTGATAGTTTTTGGTGGTTTTAGGTTTTCTATGACTTCTATTTTAGCTTTATCTACCTCTATACCTTTTTCGAAAACTATATGTCCTAAAACTATTCCTTCGGTTACCATGAAATGACATTTTTCCCAGTTTAGCACGAGGTTCACCTCCACGCATCTCTCCAGGATTTTCTCAAGGTTAGCAAGACAATTACAAAAATCAAATCCGCAAACCGAGAAATCATCCATAAACACTTCCATGATACCATCTAGGTAATCTGCAAAGATTGACATCATGCAGCGTTGGAAAGTAGTTGGGGCATTACAGAGGCCGAATGGCATTCGTCTGTAGGCAAAAGTTCCATAAGGGCATGTAAAAGTTCCATAACGTCTAAAAGTTGGTTCGTTTCCTCTTGGCTCAAGGTAGCACTAACTATAACTGGACGATTCATCTTTTCATCGAGGAACTCATATCTCAGGTTCTTAGGCAGTTCCTTAAGTTCTAAGGTTGGTTTCTTAGGGCATGGCATAGGATCTGGAGTAAGGGATAAACATTCGTAAAGGTTATCATCGATGTAGGGTTTCTTAAAGTCATCATCTTCCCTTATGAGAGTTGATGGTAACTTGATTGTTTTTATAATTTCTTTTTGTTCTAATTCTCTAACACATTCATCAATGATATCTAAGGCATAACACGAGTCTCCCATCACAGGTGCCATAAGAAATTTCGAAAGTATAAATTCTATTTTCTCGTCACCTACCTCAAATGTCAACTTTCCTTTCTTGACATCTATTATGGATCCTGCAGTCGATAAGAATGGTCTACCTAGAAGGATTGGTATATCATTGTCCTCTTTGATGTCCATGACAACAAAATCAGTAGGGATAAATAACTGACCTATCCTAACAGGAACATCTTCTAAGATGCCTATCGGATATTTAACAGATCTATCGGCTAACTGAAGCGACATCTTAGTGGGCTGTAATTCTCCTAAGTTTAACCTCTCACAAACTGCTAATGGCATTAGGCTCACACTAGCTCCTAAGTCTAGAAAAGCTTTTTCGATGACATGACTACCCAAAAGGCAAGGAATGGAGAAATTTCCAGGATCTTTATCTTTCTTTTCTAATTTGTCCTCGGAAATAGCATTACATTCCAAAGGCTTCGGATCGTCAAGTTTACGTTTGTTGGTAAGGATATCTTTGAGAAACTTTGCATAAGAAGGTATTTGGGTGATGGCTTATGTGAAAGGGATTTCTACATGAAGTTTTTCTATAACTTTAATAAATTTTTGATACTGTTTATTGATCTGGGTTTGTTTTAGTCTTTGCGGATATGGTATAGGTGGTTTATATGGTGGGGGTGGTACGTAAGTTTTATCTTTAGGTTCATCTCCTTTTTCTCGACCTTCCTGGTTTTCAGGTTCCTCTGGTTCCTTTACTTCGTCTGTGAGTTTGGTACATTCCTTAGATGTTTCGGGTTCACTCAATCTAGGGTTTGGTGGCTCATCATAAGCGTTCCCACTTCGTAGGGTAATGGCATTGGCTTGTCCTCTCGGATTTTGTTGAGGTTGTCCAGGGAATTGTCCTCCAGGAGTAGTCTGAGGGGCTTGGTTTAAGGCTACCTGAGAGATCTGGGTTTCAAGCATCTTGGTATGAGTAACTATTTGGTCAAACTTGGTTCCTAACTGAGTAATCAATTTGTTATCATGAATGTTTTGGTTCATGACCTCCTTGTTTTTTTGGGTTTTAGCGGTGATAAAATTTTCCATAATTTTCTCAAGGCTCGGCTTTGGTGGCACAGGTTGCATAGGTTGATTTAATCTAGGGGCTTGAAAACTAGGTCTTGGAGGTGCATTATTATGGATAGGGTTATTGTTTTTATAGGAGAAGTTCGGGTGATTCCTCCATCCAGGGTTATAGGTATTCGAATATGGGTTCCCTTGGGTGTAGTTCACTTGCTTAGAGTGGGTTTTGTTTAATAGACTGCATTCCGCAGATTGGTGTCCTTCGGTTCCATATATCTCACAATCCGACGAAACTGCGGCTACAGTATTCGGGTTTATGCACATATGCTCGACTTTGAGGGCTAATGCGTCCATTTTAGCTTGCATCATGTCTATAGAGCTTAGTTCATGCACTCCTCCTTGGGCTTCCTTCTTCTCAACTGTCGCTCGTTCGACTCCCCATGATTGATGGTTTTGAGTCATATCTTTGATGAGGGCACTAGCTTCAGGATAAGGTTTGTTCATCAGAGCACCGCCTGCGGCAGCGTCGATGGTCATCTTTGTGTTGTAATGAAGTCCATTATAGAAGGTTTGAATGATTAACCAATTTTCTAAGCCATGATGTGGGCATGCTCGTAACAACTCTTTATATCTCTCCCAAGCTTCGAGCAGCGATTCTCCTTGGTTTTAGGTAAATCTAGTTATATGGTTTCGAAGAACGGTGGTTTTACTCGGGGGAAAAAATATAGCAAGAAATACTCTTCTAAGGTTATCCCAAGTCGTAATGGAATTGGGTGGAAGGGAATCTAACCATGATAGGGCTTTATCTTTGAGGGAAAAAGGAAATAATGTTAAACGTATCGCCTCAGGAGAAGCTCCATTGGTTTCAAAAGTGTCTGCTAATTGAAGAAATATGTTTAAATGTTGGTTTGGGTTCTCAGTAGCGAGACCCGCGAATTGTCTCTGTTGCACTAGTTGCAACAGGGATGGTTTAAGTTCAAAATTATTAGTTGGGATGGTTGGGTTTACTATACTAGAAATGGGTTCTTCATTTGATGGTTAAGAGAAATCCTTAAGAGGTCTTTGGTTTTGATCTTCGGCCATAACTCTCTTAATTCTATGAAAGAATAAACGTGTGCGAGCGTAACGTTCATGTTCCGCCAGAGGGTATACTAAGCTTAAACTTCCGGTGCTGCGAGTTCTTCGCATTGACCGGCGGGAAATAGCCTAAGTCTAAACGATATAACAAGAGGGAAATGAAATTTGACGAAATTGGTCCCCGGCAACGGCGCCAAAAACTTGATGCGGTTTTTTCGCAAGTATACGAACGCGTCAGAGTAATATAAAAGATTGTCGAATCCATAGAGACCAAGTGTCAATCTATCGTTATCTATTGTTATGGTGTTTATCAAAGGCAATCAAAATAGGTGTTTTTGGAGTGTGCAATGAAAAGTAAACTGTTGAATAAAGATTAATTAATAAAGACAGGGTCGAATGTAATTCACATAATCAATTAATAATCCAAGTACTTGCTAATAGAATTACTTATGGGCAATGTTTCCTACTTTGAAAAGAACTAATTTAACAGGAACTGTCGCTTTCGCGTATTCAGAACCGAGTTGTACTCCCTAATCAAACCATCTTATTGTCACTTATAAAAAGGTGTGCATTGCGTTAGAGTAGTAAACCTATTTTTAAGAAATATAGTATCTTGACTAAGTTGAAAAGTATTATAACCTGGATTTCTTAACCAAAAGAGGTTCTCACGAACCAGACTCTAAACTTATAAACGCTTCCGAAAATAGTTTTAAAATCTCTTTTCTTCTTACATTAAAAACTCCTAATGAACTAAACAAAGCGCTTTCGCTGTTTTTGAAATAGTTAAAAACAATTAAGTTTAGATAGACGTTGGACGGCTTTCGATCTTACCCAACGGAATTGAAGTGCGGGAAAACTTAAGTTGAAAGTTAAAATAGCCCTTAAGTGTTTCTACTAACAATTGTACGGATTATCGGTTCAATTGCGATCCTTACATTCTAACCTTATAAATTTTGTTAGACATGGTAAAGTAAAAGTGCATTAATTTAAATAAAAGTAGTGCGAGTGCGGAAAGTAAATAAAAGTAGTGCGAGTGCGAGGAAATAAATAAAGTAAAGCGAGTGCAAGGAAATAAATAAAGTAAAGCGAGTGCGAGGAAATAAATAATTTAAAGCGAGTGCGAGGAAATAAATAATTTAAAGCGAGTGCGAGGAAATAAATAAAGTAAAGCGAGTGCGAGGAAATAAATAAAGTAAAGCGAGTGCGGGAAAATAAATAAGATAAAGACAAGTAATAAAAACCTGCTCCAATCGGAGGGTTGAATAAATTGCAAAGCGGAAATGAAAATGGCGGCAGGATTAACTTCCTTCCAAAGTGCTCCAAACTCGATTACAGACTCTATCACAGACTCGATTACACAATTGTGGTAACACTCCAATGCGAAGCGATTACCACTTTAAAATACTGAATATATGCCTAACTGAAACAAAGTTGCTCTGAGTTTGCCTCTGCTCTAAGTTTGGATGATTGTAAAAGTGATTTCGAGTTTCTATTTATAAGTAAGTAAAAAGATGTAAATGACAAGGATGCCCTTCAACTTGAAAATGGGAGGGAAAACTTTTCCTCTTATGGCGCCCGCCACAAGGCCATGGCGCTCGCCACAAGGCCAATCTGAGGCACCTTAGTGTAAGTAGTGGGGAACGTGGAAGTTGAGGAAAGTTGGGCTTGGACACGTCATGGCAGGGTCTATGGCGCCAGCCATGGGGTAGGCCACAAGTACAAAATGCTGAATTTTAGGGTTTTTAGCTCTTTTTCACTCCTTTTCTCGATCGGGGCTCCGGTTAAAGTAAAAACCTGAAAACAAAGGAAAACATAGCAATAACACAACAAAATAACAATAAAACAACTAGAATGCATGTGAAATCGGAGTCGAAAATACGGTAAATTTCAGTTTGTCAATGGACAAGATGAAGGATCAATTCCTTGAGCTGCGCAAGGAACTGAAGACGCTGAGAGGCAAAGATTTGTTTGGCAAGAGTGCTGCTGAATTGTGCTTAGTGCCCAACGTGAAAATCCCAGTTAAATTCAGAGTGCCTGACTTTGAGAAGTACAAGAGAAACACGTGCCCGTTCATCCATCTTGTGATGTATGCCCGCAAGATGTCAACCCAAACAGATAATGATCAACTGCTAATTCATTACTTTCAGGATAACCTGACAGGTGTTGCGCTATGTTGGTATATGGGGCTAGAGAGTGCAAGCATCCTCACTTTCAATGATTTAGGAGAGGCTTTCGTGAAAAAATATAAATACAACGTGGACATGGCTCCAGACAGAGACCAGCTAAGGGCAATGTCCCAGAAGGACAAAGAAACCTTCAAGGAATATGCCTAGAGGTGGCGAGAATTGGCATCTCAGATAGTGCCACCCTTGGAGGAGATGGAGATGACAAAGATCTTCTTGAAGACTTTGAGCTCTTTCTACTATGAGCGCATGATTGCTAGTGCTCCCTCGGACTTTACCGAAATGGTAAATATGGGGATGAGGCTAGAAGAGGGAGTCCAAGAAGGACGTTTGTCTCGGGATGATAGCTCTTCGGCAAAGAAATATGGAGGATTTGCCAGGAAGAAAGAAGGGGAGACTCATGTTGTTTCTTCCCATGTTAAAAGAAGACCCTCCGTAAGGAGGAAAGAAGTCTGACCAAGTGTCAACCAACACCAGGTGGCTCATATAGCACCTGCTTTTAGAGAAGCTCAACAACCACAACCACAACATCGTCAACAACAACAGGCTTACCAGCCTCGGAACAATAACAACACCCGCACCAACAACTATGAGAGGAAGAGGGTGACTTTTGACCCGATTCCTATGACCTATGCTGAACTTTATCCTTCCTTAATTGATAGGAAGTTGATAACTCCACGAGATCCTCCTATTGTGCCAACCAATCCTCAGTGGTGGTACAAGCCCGAACTTCACTGTGTGTATCATTTCAGTGCGCCTGGACATGACGTGGAGAATTTTTTTCCTTTGAAGACCAAGGTGCAAGAACTTGTGAGGAGTGGGATACTATTCTTTGAGGATGTAGGCCCAAATGTGAAGAAGAACTCATTGCCCGAGCATGGGAAGGCAGCCGTCAATATGGTTCAGGGGTGCCCTGGCAAATACAAAGTCCTTTATGTGAATGACATAAGGCAATACTTGGTAGAGATGCATAAGCTGTTATGTGAACACAGTCATTATGAGCATGATCATGATAGGTGCAAGGTGTGTGTTGGTGTAAGCCCTAGAGGCCAATACTTTTGGTACTTGTATCGAATTATTTATTACTAATAAAAGGCTTTTTCTTTATTATGTTTGTTTAATAGAGTCCCTAGAATATCTAGTCCATTTAATGATTCAAGTATGCCTTAATCATTATATCACATTAAACATAAGGACACTATTCTTAAAGTATCTGTAGTCAAGCTTTATTGTGAAGTGGGATAACATTAAAGCATGAAGACTATTATGTTTATAGACTGATGATCACATCTCACGGATCATGGATAAAGAGTTATCAAGTCTTAAACATAGGTATGAATATTAAGAGTAATATTTATACTAGATTGACCCGCTATGAGAATACTATATAGAATGTTATGCAAAGTGTCATAAGTTATTCTCATGGTGATAATGGTGTATACCACCCTTCGACCTGAAACCACTATGGACCCTAGATGTAGAGTCGAGTGCCTTATTGCTGATCAAACGTTGTCCATAATTGGATGACCATAAAGACAGTTGATGGGTACTCCACGAAGCATGCTAAGGGACATGAGTGACCTAGATGGAATTTGCCAATCCTGTGTAACAGGATAAATGTCTATGGCCCAATATTGAACTGGACAAGGATGATACGATCTATGCCTTGTGTTCAATATAGACATAAGGGAAAAAGGGTAATTATACACATAATTATTATCATAGAAGGATTTGTCAGATCACATGACATTTTCGTGTCTTGGGTAGCAGTGATGTGTTGTTAGATACCACTCACTGTTTATTATGTTAAATACGTGATTTAATATAATTGCCAATGCCGCAAAAACCTATAGGGTCACACACAAAGGACAGATTGATGAGAGATAGAGTAATTAAGAAATACCGTAATGTACGGTGCCCTTAAGTGAATTATAGAACATCGTAAGATACGGTGTACTTAAGTAGAATACGAAATATGGTAAGGTACCACGCGCTTAAGTTATTTTGGCATATTATATGATATGGGCCATATACACTTGAGTGGGCTTTTTAGCTTGCAGCCCACACAAGTGGTCCTATAAATAGAACCCTTGTGTAGAAGCATTAGAGCAGTTGCGATTTCGTTTTTCTCTCTCTCTCTCTCACTCAAAGCCTTCATTCGTAGCAGCTTGCACTGAGATTGAAGGAATCAGTTCGTGTGGACTGAGTAGAGGCGTTGTCATTGTTCAACGTTTGTGATCGCTCCGTAGATCTGCACCAAAGGTTATAATCGCCACAAGAGGTAACGTTTCTATCACTGATCATGCCCATTCGTAAGGATCATTAAAGGAGAAACTTTAAATTCCACTGCGTTTTGGATCACCCTTCTCCTTCAGTGGTATCAGAGCCACTTACGAAACCATGCATCTGATAGCTGTTTATTTTCTGTATTTTTTATATTAATACGATTAAAAGACATAATGAATCAAAGAATAAACGAGTAATTAAATTGAGATCGATCAAGTTATATATATGATATAAGTAATCCTGATGCAAAATACGGTATATATGATATATTGTTTCTGTTTCATTCATTCAAACACTTAATAGTTGTTTTCCTTTAAGCGATCAATGGTTGTTTGCTTCTTGATCCAACATTAGTATGGTGAAGCAATGACGTGTTGATCAATCATACTGAATCAACAATCGAGATGTGTTTGACGGTCTGAAATTGGTGCATTAGGGTTAATGATGGCACAAGGGTTGTGTTGTCAAAGAGTTATGCATTAGGGTTAATGACGACACAAGGGTTGTGTTGTCAAAGAGTTATGCATTAGGGTTAATGACAGCACAAGGGTTGTGTTGTCAAAGAGTTATGCGATTAGAGTTGTGACTGCGCAAGAGTTGTGCTTTAAAGTATCAAGTGTTGATGCGAAAAACGACGTCGATTTCAAATGAATTGTTCATTAAAATTTTCGGCTAGGGGTTCTGCCCCTTCAACCCCACAAGGGGCGCTGCCCCCTTGACCCCCGTCCGCTGAACGGGCAGCGGAACACCCGTTCTCGCTGACCGGGCAGCGGACCCCCGGCTAACTCTGCGTAGTGTGATCGGTCGCCGAAATTTAATTTGGTTTTAATTAACTAAAAGAATTAAAATTAATAATAATAATAATGTGTTTATTATTATTGTCTTGTGGTGATCGGTTGTGGCCTTAGTTTTCCTTTATTTTGTTTTAGGTTTTAAAATACGACCTACGTGTCGTGCCTCTCTTTTAATCTCTTAATGTAACTTCTTTTCTCATCTCACTCCCTCGTATGTAAAACGAGTTTCTTTTATGTAATGTAATGTTATGAAGAAAGAGAAGAATTCAATATCAAAGGAGGACAACCTTGAAGATCTTGCTTGGAGAAGCTTAGATCGTTATTAGGTTAACTTAGGTTCTCTCATTGGCTTGGGAGAACAATTGCGCTAGGGGCCATAACGGTTTCATTATGTATCTATGTTGACGCATGTGAGAGACGATTAATATGATAAATAAGCCGGTGAGATCAGAATAATTGCAAATTCCCTCAAATTAAATATTAAGTTTATGCTTTCCAAGTTTTAGCACTCATAAGGACTAGTATCGGATAATGTAGGTTTCGCCTACGCGAGGTGCATGTTCTATATTAGTAAGGTGCGATGGGATAATTGTAATATCCAATTGTTAAAATAATGGGTCAAACTTAACTAAACAAATTATAATAAGATTATATATGTTTATAAGCAAGAGTTGGAAATGATCCATGTGATGGATTGGAATAAGGAGTTATTCACCCAACTAAAATATTCGAGAGTTGTATTACATACATTTGGAAGGAGTTCCTACCTAAATAACCTAGTTTTGTGTAATCCGCCTACGCGGACTTACAAAAAAGTGAAATATGGATCTCGACCCACTAGAAAATCTTCCAACGGGATTTTCTGAATCAAATGGTAAGGGTCATTTGTTTTGAGTAAAATAGTGCGAGCATATTTAATTAAAGGCCTAATTAAATATGTTATTGATACTTATATTTTCATTATTTTCATGTAGATTACCATGACAACAAACACCTCTAACAACATTTTACGGTCAATCCTTGACAAGGAAAAATTGTCTGGGACAAATTTTCTGGATTGGCACCGAAATCTGAGGATTATCCTCAAAGATGATAGAAAGTTGTACGTCTTGGAGAAACCTGTTCTTGAAGAGGAACCTCCTAGTTCTGCACCTAAGGCAAAAAGAGATGCTTATAAGAAGCATGTCGATGATGCCAAAGAAACTGCTTGTCTCATGCTAGCTACCATGAACTCAGAGTTGCAAAAGCAACATGAGAACATGGCAGCGTTCGATACGATCAAACACCTGAAGATGCTCTATCAAGAGCAAGCAAGGCATGAAAGGTTTGAAGTTTCAAAAGCCCTTTTTCAAGGCAAGTTAGCTGAGGGAGCCCCTGTAGGTCCCCATGTGCTCAAGATAATTGGGTATGTGGAAAACCTTGAGAGGTTGGGTTTTCCCCTCGGAAAGGAACTTGCGACTGATTTGATCTTGTAATTGTTCCCAGATAGATTCAGTCAATTTGTCCTAAATTTCAATATGAATGATATGGACAAACCTCTTCTTGAACTGCTAGCCATGTTAAGAACTGTTGAGCAGAATCTGAAGTCAAAAGGGAAGTCCATTCTGATGATCGGAAATGGAAAGAGACAAAACAAAAGGCCCACCAAGCAGGGTGATAAAGGGAAAGGCAAGGAAGTTGCCAAACCCAAACCCATTGTTGCTGCTTTGAAGCCTAGTGGAGGCATAGAAAAAGAAGGCACCTGCTTCCATTTCAGTAAGACCGGACACTGGAAGAGAAACTGCCCAAAGTACCTGGAAGATAAGAAGAATGGAGTAGAGAATTCAACTTCAGGTATTTTTGTTATTGAATTTAATTTATCTACTTCTGCATCATGGGTATTAGATACTGGATGCGGTTATCACATTTGTACCAATGTGCAAGGACTAAAAAGGAGTAGAGATTTGGCAAAAGGTGAAGTCGACCTACGAGTTGGCAATGGAGAAAAGGTTGCTGCTTTAGCCGTAGGAACTTATGTATTGACTTTACCTAGTGGTTTAATAATTCAGTTAGAGAACTGTTATTATGTACCTGCAATTAGCAGGAATATTATTTCCGTTTCTTGTTTGGACAAGTTTGGTTTTTCATTTATAATAAAGAACAATTGTTGCTCAATTTATTTGAATGATATATTCTATGCTACTGCACAAATGAACAATGGGCTATATGTCCTTGATCTTGAAATATCTATTTATAACATTAATACTAAAAGGATGAAACCTAATGAGTTAAATCCAACGTACCTTTGGCATTGTCGATTAGGCCACGTAAATGAGAAACACATTTCCAAACTCCATAAAGATGGACTGTTGGACTCTTTTGATTATGAATCATTTGAGACATGCAGATCTTGTTAAATTGGAAAGATGACAAAGTCTCCATTCACAGGAAAAGGTAAAAGAGCTAATGATCTTTTGGCCCTCATACATATTGATGTATGTGGACCACTGAACATACCAGCCAGAGGAGGTTTTCAGTACTTCATCACATTTACTGATGATTTCAGTAGATATGGTTATGTGTATTTAATGAAACACAAATCAGAGTCCTTTGAAAAGTTCAAGGAATTCAAGAATGAAGTACAAAACCAACTAGGTAAGAATACTAAAACTCTTCGATCAGATCGAGGTGATGAGTATTTAAGCCTAGAGTTTGATGACCATCTGAAAGAGTGTGGGATCCTATCCGAACTTACTCCTCCTGGAAAATCCCAATGGAATGGTGTATCTGAGAGAAGAAATCGAACCCTGTTAGACATGGTCCGATCCATGATGAGTCGCGCCGATCTTCCAAATTCCTTTTGGGGACATGCACTATTGACAGCAGCTTACACACTTAACCGTGTTCCATCCAAAAAGGTTGAGAAGACACCATATGAGATATGGAGTGGTAAGAAACCACATATGTCTTACATGAAGATTTGGGGTTGCGAAGTTTATGTGAAACGACAAATTTCAACTAAGCTTGAGCCGAATTCTAACAAAGGCTTATTTGTGGGGTATCTTAAAGAAACAAGAGGGTATTACTTCTACAATCCTTCTGAGGGCAAAGTGTTTGTCGCTCGAACTGGAGTTTTCCTAGAAAAGGATTTTATTTCCACAGGAACCAGTGGGAGGAAAGTAGAACTTGAAGAAATTCAAGAATCACAAAGCATCGATACACCTATGGAGGAATTAGAGCAGGAAACACAAGTAGTTGTGGAAGAGCAGCCTGCTCAAGTAGAACAAGACCAGCGTAGGTCAAGCAGGATACGTCACCAACCTGAGAGATATGGATATCTCATAACTTATCAAGGTGATGTATTACTCATGGATCAAGATGAGCCTGTGACCTACCAAGAGGCCATAATTGGTCCCGAGTCTGACAAGTGGCTAGAAGCCATGAAATCTGAAATGGATTCCATGTACACAAACCAAGTTTGGACCTTGGTAGAGCCTCCTGTAGGAGTTAACCCTATAGGATGCAAGTGGGTCTTCAAAAAGAAGACTGACATGGATGGTAAAGTACATACCTATAAGGTAAGACGGGTTGCAAAAGGATATAAACAAATTCATGGGGTTGACTATGATGAAACCTTTTCACCAGTTGCAATGCTTAAATCTGTTCTGATTTTACTTGCTATCGCTGCATATCATGATTATGAATAATGGCAGATGGATGTCAAAATTGCTTTCCTTAATGGGAATCTTCTTGAGGATGTGTACATGACACAGCCTGAAGGATTTGTAAGTTACAAAGATCAATCTATGGATTGAAGCAAGCTTCCAGAAACTGGAATCTTCATTTTGATGAAACAGTAAAACAATATGGATTCATCAAGAACGAAGATGAGCCTTGTGTCTACAAGAAGGTTAGTGGGAGCATGATCGTTTTCCTGGTATTATATGTAGATGACATATTACTCATTGTAAACGATGTCCCTACCCTGCAACAAGTAAAGTCTTGGTTGGGGAAATGCTTTTCTATGAAGTACCTAGGTGAAGCATCCTATATATTAGCAATCATAATCTATAGAGATAGATCACAAAAACTGCTTGGCCTAAGTCAGAGTACGTACATAGACAAAGTGCTGAGACGCTTTAATATGCATGATTCCATGAAAGGATTCATACCTATGCAACATGGCATGTGTCTATCAAAAATATAATCCCCTTCAACTAAGGAAGAAAGGGATCGCATGAATAAGATTCCATATGCATCTGCAATAGGATCTATCATGTATGCTATGTTATGTACTCGACCAGATGTCTTGTATGCTCTAAGTGCAACGAGTAGGTACCAATCTGATCCTGGTGATGCCCATTGGGTAGCTGTCAAGAATATCCTTAAGTATTTGAGAAGGACTAAAGACTCATTCTTGATATATGGAGGTCAGGAAGAGTTGGCTGTAATTGGATACACTGATGCTAACTTCCAGACAGATAAGGATGACTTTAGATCGCAATCTGGCTTTGTGTTTTGCTTAAACGGTGGCGCTGTGAGCTGGAAAAGTTCAAAGCAAGATATAGTTGCTGATTCTACAACTGAGGCCGAGTATATTGTTGCCTCAAGTGCAGCAAAGAAAGATGTTTGGATCAAAAAGTTCATTAGTGAACTTGACATAGTTCCTAGCATTATGGATCCCATTGGTCTCTATTGTGATAACAATGGTGCTATCGCACAAGCTAAGGAGCCTAGATCTCACCAACGATCCAAACACATACTTAGGCGTTATCACCTCATTCGAGAGATAATAGATAGAGGAGATGTGAAAATATGCAGAGTACCTACACTTGACAATATTGCTGACCCACTGACAAAGCCTCTTGCGCAGCAGAAGCATGATGGCCATACTAGATCTATGGGCATTAGGGGTATGCCTGATTGGCTCTAGTGCTAGTGGGAGATTGTTGGTGTAAGCCCTAGAGGCCAAAACTTTTGGTACTTGTATTGAATTATTTATTAATAATAAAAGGCTTTTTCTTTATTATGTTTGTTTATAAAGTCCCTAGAATAGCTAGTCTGTTTAATGTATAAAGTATGACTTAATCATGAGATCACATTAAACATAAGGACACTATTCTTAAACTATTCGTAGTCAAGCTTTATTGTGAAGTGGGATAACATTAAAGCATGAAGACTATTATGTTTATAGACTGATGATCACATCTCATGGATCATGGATAAAGAGTTATCAAGTCTTAAACATAGGTATGAATATTAAGAGTAATATTTATACTGGATTGACCCGCTATAAGAATACTATATAGAATGTTATGCAAAGTGTCATAAGTTATTCTCATGGTGATAATGGTGTATACCACCCTTCGACCTAAAACTACAATGGACCCTAGATGTAGAGTCGAGTGCCTTATTGCTAATCAAACATTGTCCGTAATTGGATGACCATAAAGACAGTTGATGGGTACTCCACAAAGCATGCTAAGGGACATGAGTGACCTAGATAGAATTTGCCCATCCTGCGTAACATGATAAATGTCTATGGGCCTAATATTGAATTGGACAAGGATGAACGGTCTATGCCTTGTGTTCAATATAGACATAAGGGAAAAGGGTAATTATACACATAATTATTATCACAAAAGGATTTGTCAAATCACATGACATTTTCGTGTCTTGGGTAGTAGTGATGTGTTGCTAGATACCACTCACTGTTTATTATGTTAAATACGTGATTTAATATAATTGCCAATGTCGCGAAAACCTATAGGGTCACACACAAAGGACGGATTGATGAGAGATAGAGTAATTAAGGAATACCGTATAGAATCATGTTTGTCTGAAACTTTAAGCTCATATCAGAAACTCAAACAAAAATTTAAAGCTATAAAAGGTGTTCTTGAAGAAACATTAGAAGAATGTGGCAAACTTGAGATAACAATTTTAGAACTAAAAGATGAAAACAGAACTTTGACATTACAAAGAGATGCAACAAAGAAAAATTGCTCAAAACTTGAAGAAGCGTTATCTCAAGCTCCACAAACTTCAAATACAATAATTTATAAATATGAAAAATCTTTTCAAAAGTTTCTGAAAAATGGGATAGAGAGAAGCAAAATGGCATCCATGATTTATGGGGTCAGTCAGAACAATAGAAGAGGAATTAGGTATGATCCTAGTGAAAATAAAACTTCTACTAATGACCAACCTAAATCTCCATTTTCATATCACTATACACATACACAAGCACAACAATTTAATAATGCTAGAAAACCCAAAGTTTTAAGAAACTCTGGGAAAACTAATCACAAAGGACCCAAAAGACTCTGGGTACCAAAGGATAAGATTATTTATGTTGCAAATATCTTATGCAACAGAGTTAAAACACCAGTCATGGTACCTGGACTCTGGATGCTCGCGACACATGACGGGAAGAAAGTCTATGTTCCAAAGCCTGGAACTTAAAGATGTTGGGTTCGTAGGCTTCAGAGGAGATCAGAAAGGAAGGATCAGAGGCTCCGGAACTATTGGTAATGGTACTCTTCCCTCTATATCTGATGTGTTATATGTAGAAGGATTAATGCATAACCTGTTATCAATAAGTCAATTAGGTGATAACGGATATGATGTAATCTTTAATAAAAAAACATGTAAAGCCATAAATCAAAACAATGGTTTTGTCCTATTCATTGGCAAGAGGAAAAACAATATTTATAAAATAAATCTTTCTGATTTAAAAGAACAAAATGTGAAATGTCTGATGTCTGTTCACGAAGAGCAATGGGTATGGCATAGACGCTTGGGCCACATTAGCATGAGAAAGTTATCTCAGCTAAATAAACTCGAGTTAGTCAGAGGTCTACCTAAGCTGAAGTTTTCTTCAGATGCTCTATGTGAAGCATGTCAGAAAGGAAAAATTTCAAAATCATCTTTTAAAAATAAAAATATTGTTTCTACATCTAAGCCTCTGGAACTTCTTCACATTGATTTATTTGGTCCTGTGAAAACAGCATCAGTCAATGGAAAGAAGTATGGACTAGTCATTGTTGATGATTTTAGTCGCTGGACATGGGTAAAATTCTTAAAGCACAAGAGTGAGTCTCACTCTGTATTCACGAGCTTCTGTTCCAAAGTGCAAAACGAATTTGACTATAAAATCATCAGAGTCAGAAGTGATCATGGTGGGGAATTTGAAAATAAAGTTTTTGAGGAATTATTTGACTCTAATGGAATATCCCATGATTTCTCCTTCCCTAGAACTCCACAACAAAATGGAGTTGTAGAGAGGAAGAATAGGACACTCCAAGAGATGGCCAGAACCATGATCAATGAAACAAATGTGGCTAAGCACTTTTGGGCTGAAGTTGTAAATACAACGTGTTACATTCAGAATAGAATCTCCATAAGACCTATTCTGGAGAAGACTCCCTATGAACTGTGTAAATAAAGAAAACCCAACATTTCTTATTTTCATCCTTTTGGATGTTCCTGTTTTATTTTAAATACTAAAGAACATCTGAACAAGTTTGATTCCAAAGCACAAAAAGGTATTATGTTAGGATACTCAGAACGCTCTAAAGGCTACAGAGTATACAATACAGAAACCAAAATTGTGGAAGAATCAATTCATGTCAGATTTGATGATAAGCTTGACCCTGAAAAGTCAAAGCTAGTTGAAAAACTTGCAGATCTGGAGATTACTCTTGCAGGTTCTGACGAGAAGATTAAAGCTCCTGAAGCAACTGCCACTCAAACCTCAGAAGGAACTAAATCCCCAGCAATCCCAAAGAAAGCTAAAAGTCGCCTCAACATATCTGAAGAGTTGATTCTGGGAAACAAGGATGAACCTATCCGAACTAGGTCTACCTTCAAAACTCCTGAAGAAACTCCTCTGGGACTAGTATCTCTGATCGAGCCTACTTCCTGTGATGAGGCACTTCAAGATAGCGACTGGGTTCTAGCCATGCAAGAAAAGCTAGATCAATTCACAAAGAACGACGTTTGGGATCTCGTTCCTAAACCAAAAGGCACTCACATTATCGGAACCAGATGGGTGTTCAGAAACAAGCTGAATGAGAAAGGAGAAGTTGTCAGAAACAAAGCTCGACTGGTGGCTCAAGGTTACAGTCAATAAGAAGGCATTTACTACAACGAAACCTTTGCCCCAGTCGCCAGGTTAGAATCTATTCGCTTACTTGTCTCATTCGCTATAAATCATTCTATCAAACTGTATCAAATGGATGTCAAGAGCGCATTCCTTAATGGTTATATATCAGAAGAGGTGTATGTCAACCAACCCCCAGGTTTTGAAAATTCAAATTGTCCAGAACACGTTTTTAAACTTAAGAAATCTCTATATGGACTAAAACAAGCTCCCAGAGCTTGGTATGAACGATTAAGTATCTTTCTTTTGGAACATGGTTTTACCAGAGGGAACGTTGACTCTACACTCTTCTGTAAAAACATTAATAATGATCTCATGATATGCCAAATATACGTTGATGATATCATTTTTGGTTCAGCTAGCGCCTCTGTCTGTCAAGAATTCTCTAAGCTAATGCAGGCGGAATTCGAAATGAGATTAATGCAAGAACTAAAGTTCTTTCTAGGAATTCAAATCAATCAAACTGCAGAAGTCACTTACGTTCATCAAAGTAAATACATAAAATACATTCTAAAGAAATTTGAAATGGCTGAATGCAAACCTGCAAAGACACCCATGCATCCAACTTGCATTCTTGAAAAAGAAGAAGTCAGTCAAAAGGTTTGTCAGAAGCTCTATCGTGGTGTGATAGGCTCCCTTCTCTACCTGACCGCTACTCGTCCTGATATTCTATTTAGTGTCTGTCTCTGTGCCAGATTCCAATCAGATCCTAGAGAATCTCATTTAACAACACTTAAGAGAATTCTCAGATATCTGAAAGGAACTCATAACCTGGGCCTGATGTATGAGAAAACATCAGAGTATAGACTATCTGGTTTTTGTGATGCAGATTACGCAAGAGACAGAATGAAACGAAAGAGTACATATGGAAATTGTCAGCTCTTGGGAAAGAATCTGATATCCTGGGCCAGCAAAAGACAATCAACCATAGCCTTGTCTACTGCAGAAGCGGAATACATCTCAGCATCACTATGCACATCTCAGATGCTCTGGATGAAGAATCAATTAGAGGATCTGCAAATCTTTGAAAGTAACATTCCTATCTTCTGTGATAATACTGCTGCCATTTGTTTAAGCAAGAATCCTATTCTACACTCCAGAGCTAAGCACATAGAAATAAAACATCACTTTCTTAGAGACTATTGTTAGTACCTTAAGATTGGAATTAATTTTGTAAAACAAATAATGTAATCACCTTTGTTGTTTTAATATGTTGGGTTGAAGAAGTTCAACATCTGGACCAACATGTCATGTAAGATGTCACGACATCGGGACTGTGACATCTCACATGTGTATAAAACTGAATCAGTTAATTCTGGTTTGGTGTGTGATCAATTAGGAGATCTGGTGAATATCCTAACTCCTATGTGAAGATCTTGAAGATTCAATCAGAAGATTTGGTGAATATATTTGGTGAAAATACAGTTTCCAAATATGGAGATCTTTTAGGAAATAAAAGATTGAAGACCTTGATTGTAGCAGAAGAATTATGCCAGCTCTGTAACAACAAAGGAAAGATTTGTTGCGATTTCTGAAGGCCCAAATCCTGTTGGGTGGTTAGGTTATAAATAGCAGATTGTAACCTAGGTTTTGTAAGCCTCAAACAATGTAAAAATTAGGGGTGTGTGTGAGGTAAACCTCCCAACCTGTGGGAAGGTTACCAGGTGTTTCTCAGTGCTTAAAAGCATGAGATTATTTGTAACTCAAAGCCTGTAGGCAAGAGTTGTTATGTTCTTGAACGAAGCTGTGAAGCATGTTCAAGATGTCTAAGCATTACATGGTAATTGTAGTGATAGGAATGGAAATTGGAGGTTTCTATCTAGGAGTGCCTAGGTATAGATTGCATTGGGTAGGGATTAAGTGAGGAGTTGTAAATAGGGGAGTTTAACTCTGAATTAATACTGCTAATAGTGAATCTTCTTCCTGGCTTGGTATGCCCCCAGAGTAGGTAATGTTGTACCGAACTGGGTTAACAATTACTGGTGTTTTTACCTTCTGCACACTTTATTTTGTCTGTTATAACTCAGTCTGTTTCTAGTCTGTTTATGAAGAGAATAACAGACTTGACACATAGCCTGCAGTCTGATTGCAAAACAGAATGTTATGACATTCATTATTGACTGCTGTTGTATAGATTGGTTGGTTTGTTACAGCTCAACCTTCTATAATGTTGGAACAGGTGATGTTCAAATCAATGTGGAAACATCATGCTGATAACTGAGCAGGATCAATAAACATAAGTGCTATATTTGATCTCTATTGTGTCTTTGCACTAGATGGACAAAACTGGATGTTCTTCTTTCCATGGTGGTATATTAGAAGATGTCTTGACATCTGTGACAGAGTGCTTATGAGTACTGGGTTTTAATTGTTATAATTGTCTTGTTGTATTAGTAACAATGTTGGATCAGATGTCATGACTTAGTGTAGAACATCTGAACTCTGACTATACCAGAATTTCAACTATGTTCAGAAAGGGGTAGTAATGTTGAAATTCATTGATACGAATCATCAATGGGCTGTCATCTTTACCAAACCCTTAGCTGAAGATAGATTCCTCTTCATCTTAAAAAATCTGAACATTCAAAATTGCCCTGAATAAAATGTGCCTCTGAGTATGTAAAATAAGATTCTGATGTAAACAAATGGATTCTGCCTCTGACTCTGATACTCCTACCAAGTTAGAAATCATCTGAGTTAGAAATCTCCAGGAACCAATCCTTTGGTATTCCTGAAGATCAGATAGAGCAAACACGTGGAGTACCTTGCGTCTGACCTTGGAACTTCTAGACAGCTGACTAGCAGTAATCAAGGAACAGTCTCTTGAGATCTCCTCGAGAAGTGTACTGACTGTTGGGATTAGACATCATTTATGAGCTGTAATCATTTTCCCTCTAAACGTGCTGACTTGGTTTTTGTGCTAAACTCTGCTTTGTGTGTCGTTTTGCATGCGCCCTAATTTGGGTATTTAAACACCTCTATTCACACATTGCACACTTTTCACTCTCATGCACTCTTAACCCTTTGCAAGTACAGCTCTCTCTCTCAAGGCATTTCTACAACATTCTTCAACCTTCAACACAGCTCTCAACAACATTCATGGATGCCCAACAACAATCAGTCTATAACTTCTCTCAACAAATGGCATCAAATGAACAAGCTCCAAGTTCAAGCAACCCAAACCCAGCGGTTATCGGTGTCGTCTCAACTCCCTTCTACAAAGAGCCTCACATTCTTGATCGTGAGCCTCACATCAATCTTGCAACGCCATTTGAGAAACTGGAAGTGTTATGTGAATCCTTGGTGGATTTTGACAACATGCGCAGAAATGGCATTGACCTCACTAACGAGCTCAGGAATCAAGGATGGGGAAATTACTTCAAACGTCTTTATGGTCTAGTTTACACAAATTTAGTGAAGTAATTATGGAGATTCACTGATGCTGATGATCACTACATCGTCTCCTATGTTCTGGGAGTCAAAATGGTGATAACTGAGAATTCCATTGCTGCTCTTCTGGGCATGGAGAAAGATGGAGGAAGAAGGATCTACAACATTAATCCTAGGGCAAAATATATGTCCCATGAGATTAACCTAACTATCTTCAAGCAGAACACTGAAGGCAACCACTCCAAGAACAAGGAGTTACATCAGAACCTTCGGGTCTGGCTGAAGTCGTCCAGGGGACCATCCATCATCGCCCAGCTTCAAATTCTTCAGACTACATCAACACATACCAGAAGTGCATCCTGTACTGCTTCCACAAGGGTCTGAAGCTCTTCCTTTCAGCACTCCTCTTCAAGTACCTCAGAGATTCTGTACGAGATACTAGAAACAACATGGAGCCCAGAAACTACATCCCTCTATGAAGGCTAATCTCTGATGTTCTTATTGAAAGCCGTCTCGTGGACCATCTGATAACATTCAGACTCATGGAAGACATGATGATCGAGACTGGCAGAGCTCTAAACGCCAAAAATCTGAAGAGCATGGGGATTCTGGATCAAGTCAAGTTCAAACCTACTATGGACACCTCCTGGGAAGCTCTCAAAGATCAGAGGAAGATCCCACACGGACTCTATTTGTTCTCAAAGATCGACCCTCCAGAGGTAATCCTTTATTACTTAGATGATCTAAGGAAACAAGGAGTGGATATCTCAGACTTCAACATAAGCCAGCTGCCAGATGAGCCTCCAAACTTCATGAAGCGTCCACGAGGACCCTCTGAGAAGGCGAAGCAAGCTAAGAAGGCAAGACTAGGAGAATCCTCCGGATCAAGACCTCCAGCACCTCTGCCTAGACCTTCTAGTAAGTCGGTTTCTCTTGCTCCTTCTGTACAAACACATAACATTGCTTCTTCTATCCCTCAACCCGCACCTATCTATACAAACTCAAAAACTCCTCCCTCAACCACCAGAACATCTCACCAACCATCCCAGAAATTTAACCTTGCCATCACAACCTTACATATTTCTGACGCAGAAATGCTGAACGAAACCACCTCACCATCTTCATCTTCTTCTCCAGAATCACCCCCTACTACAACATTTCCACAGACACAGAACATTCTGACCCTACCTCTCCAACTCTGGCCCAGCTCCAAACTCGTGCTCTGGCCTCACAACAGCCAACACAACCCACATCTGAACCAGAAATCACTTCCTCACCCATAGAACAACCAAACCCTACCACATCTGACGCTCCACCATCTGAAACACCTCACGCTGAAACTCATCCAAACAACTCTGACACACACCCACCTAATACATCCGCTGAACCACAAACTCCCACTCTCAACCTAAGCCCTCCCACTTCTCCACCTCCACCCTCTGAAAAAGAAAACACCCTGCCAACCCTAGAGGAAGCAATAATGTTGTTTGTAGAAGCTTCAGTTGACAAGGTCAAGTCTCTGACCATCAACTATGGCATCAGTGATGATCCTTCAGCTATAAGGACACACTGGAATAGAGTTATTGGCTGGATGACTGCTGAAACCTTCGAACTGAAGGGCCTCTCTGAGAAAGTCAGAAACGACTTCATCAGAGACGCTGAGCTAAGACTCCAGGAGCGCCTAGCCAGAGAAGCTGAGGAGTGAGCCCGCAAGGAAGCATAAGAGAAAGCCAGACAAGAAGAAATGCAAAGGATTAAGGAAGCTGAAGCCAAAGCTCTAGCTGAGGTTGTTGCTGCTGCTAAAGCTGAAGCAAAAGTTGCTGCTGAAGCTGAAGCCAAAGTTGTTGCTGAAGCTGAAGCTCGTCTTGCTGAAGAATCTGCCAACATGGTAGAACCGGATGCTCTGACTCAGGGGGAGTCCTCCACCTTTGTCCCTCTGGTTCTCAAAACACTTGAAGATCTTCAGAAAGAGCAGAAAGAAGTCCGAGCCAGATTGGATCAACAGGATTCAGTAAACGCCAACATCCAGAATCTGCTGACCCAGCTGCTCCAGAGGATGCCTCCACCTCCCAACCCTTAGGCACCTAGGACTTATTTTTTTGTTTTCTTTGCTTATTACTCTGATTTGTCTGTTGCTTTTTGTTCTTACTTGTTGTTTGTGCTTCTAGCATTTGTGATTATATATATACATGCCTTTTTGCTCTAATTTATTGCTAAGTCTTTTTTATTCTGACAAAAAGGGGGAGAACTAAAAACAACTCTGATGAAAACATATCTAAATCCTTTCAGTACTCTGCAAACATTGTTTATAAATTGGTTCTAATCCTTTTTGACTTAGAAAAATTGCAGAAGAGAATCTTAAAACATCATCTCATGGAAGCTCCGGTAAGAACTTCTGAACTCCCAGACTTATCTCAGGGGAGCTCACTTCTATCTGATCTAAAAAACTATTATCTAAATGTTTCATCTCTAAAATTAAGTTTGTTTTGTCATCATCAAAAAGGGGGATATTGTAAGAACAAAATTAGTTCTACAATAGAATTCCAGGATTTTGATGATAACAAAGGATGAAACCAAAAATGGCACCCTAACGAAAATTCTCTAAGTGTGCAGGACTCTGAACAATAACAAAGGAATCTGATCCTTTCATCAGATACAAACTGTGATAAAAAACAAAGTACTAGAAGATCAGACGCATCTGAGGAAGAAGTGCGCTCAAGAAGTTCTGAATTTGAGCAAAGCAAGAAGGAAGAACCAAAAGCTCTAAACATCCACGGGTCTTAGTTCTGATGATCTGATAGACCAGTACTCTGAGAGGCTCTGATGTAACCTCAACATTATTTCCTTCTGACGTAGAACTCCGAGATAACAAAGATTCTAATGAAGATTCTCCTAATCCAGAAAGAGTAACGGAAAGAAATTTTTCAAATGGAAAGGAAGTACTTTTAGAAAGAAATCATTCAGGGAGACAAATTGGTTATGGCAAGAAACACAGAAGTAATGACATTGAATGCTTATCAAAGGCCAATACTCTGTCATCACTCCAACGGTCCTTCTCACCACTATATAAAAGACAACCTACTTCATTGAGAGATATAACAACGCACAGAAAAATTCTTTACATTCTCTCTCAGTCTTTCACGAGCTACTGCTCATATGTGAAAACGCTTGTTTAAATATTCTGCTGTAATATTTGCTTACTCTTAGAAGCACTCTCTATTACAAATTTAATTTGCTAAATTCTTTGTATTCCTCAAGTGACTCTGTGCAGTCTGTATAGTTGGGAGGACTAAGAGATCATTCTCTTAGACGTTTGGTTGTATTAATCTTTCAAGATTAGTGGATTAAATCCTTTTTGAAGGTGAAATCACCTTGGCCGGGTGGACTGGAGTAGCTTTGTCTTATAAGCGAACCAATATAAAATTGTGTGTGTTCTTACTTTTGAAAAAGCTTTTAGTTTCTAAAACAATTCAAACCCCCCTTTCTTGTTTTTCTCACCTTCATGGTAGTCATATGAGCACCGACGAGAGATTCATCTATATGCAACATATCAGCTATCATTTGAGAAGTAGGAACACTCTCTAATCCACTGAACGACAACTGGTCTAGAATAGGTATACCCATAAGGTAGGCATACTCCTCAAGCGTGGGCAAAAGCTGAAAATCCGGAAATGTGAAGCAACGGTACAAGGGATCATAAAACTGCACCAATACACTTATCAATCCTTCGTCCACTTGAGTAGTCAGAATGGATAGAAGCTTCCCATAACGAGCCTTGAAACCCAAGGGATCTAATACATAAGATGTCAAATTCCTTAGCTCTTTCAAGTCGGGTTGTCTATAACTGTACTTCTTTGTCTTTCCATGTCTGAAAATATGCAAATAGACCTCTTAAGTTCCTTGGAATCTTTCTCATTATTGATGATATGGATGCAAATGGGTGCATGAATGCAACAATCACACTCAAGAATCAATCAAAGCACGCCAAACAAAGGTCATGGGATAGATCATGTCATCCTTAATATCAATCATCCATTTTGGTGGATTATGGTTTACACCTTATCAACCATGAATCAAGGGTTTGTTGCAAGTCACGAGCTTGGAGTCTCGGTTAAGAGCCACCCAAAGGGAGTGTACTAGGGTTTAAACCTGCCAAACATGTTCTACAAGAGGTTCCCATAGTCATCATCCCATCTTTTGGATATTATCGGATAAACGACTACTCGTATTCCAAAAATATTCTCAAGAGAGACTCTTATGAGTGTAGTATCGCGTAACAATCGTATCAAATCTTACACTTGAACGACTTTCGCGCTACATCCTAAGAATAGGCCAAGATGGGCTTGGTAAACTAAGGTCTTTGGCTTCTAAGGTCTATATTGGAAAGAGTAATGTCTAACCGCAACTACTTGTGTGACATTATTGATCCCAACATGACCTCCACCAAGTGAATGGGCTTGCAAGTCAACTTTCTAAGGAATAACTCCACACAAGTCAACAAGACTATGCCATTCTCCTATCCTAAGTGCACTCGAGTCCGGGTATAGAACTCATCTCACATAGATCACCAAGCATACAAGGAATTAATATTCAAGCAATTCAATCATTACAAACAATACAGTAATCCCAAATTGCACAAAAATATATCACAAAAATAATATACACAACAATACAACAAAATATGAAAAGTAGGCAAAACCCACTAGGCAAATCTTTTCCCCAACAGAGTCGCCACTTTTCTGTAGCGGGGTATTCGTTACCATTAGAGATATTGACTAAATCCAAGGTAAACCATACAAGTCTAGTCACCACCGCACTTCTATTTATCCAAAGGAATGGTTAGAAAGCGAACAAAAACCTAAAAGTTTTATCGAATAAAAAACTAGTGAAAATGTCAGAGATCGGGGTAAGGGGGTTGGTTATGCAATGGGAAGGTTTTAAGCACCCAAAACATCCTAGGTACTCCTAGGGAGCCCTTTTCACACTTGTTGTAAGGTTGGTATTTTGTGAAAATTTGTTTGTGAAAACATGATTGAAGAGATGAGAAGAGAATATACAAGTTATTTACATTTTTGTGTTTGAATGGATAAACCCATTGCCTACGTACCATCTTGAAAAATATTAGGATCAAAACATCGTAGTTCAGGATAAAAATCTCAAAATGAGTTGGTGAATTGATTGGTCCAAAAGCCTTAAGGTTTTTTGTTATCCAAGGGAGAAAACTCAACTTAAAACCACAAATCCACCATGTGAGGATAGCTTCAACATGCTAGTGAGGGGTTAACCCTATAATAAGCATGGAAGACTCATTGTCCATCACTAAGGATATAGGTGAGTATTACATCTACCTCAAGGATAACTCAAACCTAATAGCTAATGGTTATGAAAAAGTTTTGATTAAGAAAGTGGCCATTGAAACCACAAAAGCATTTGAATGAGTTATATTTACCAATGAAAAGTATTTACAAAATATGGTCAAAGTTGACTTAAAGATTCAATTCAAAATAAGTGTTATGAAAAGAAAGTTTAAAAATAAAAAACATAAGGCTTAGGTTTCTAATGTTTGAAAAGAAATGTTAAATGTTTGCACAAAAGTTTTGGCTTGGGTTAGAGTGGAGGGAAGAAGAAGAATGGCTAAAGTCTTAATCATACAAGAGATGAAGGATAAGAAACAAGACCACAAATGGAGTTCCTCTCTTGAGATCATATTGATGATCCAAGTAGCTCCCATCCTTTGGAATATCCAAGCAAAATAACTGTAAGCTTTAAGTAATCAACATAATCAAACAAGCTCTTAGAAGATCCCCAATTTCTCTTGTATATTTCACTTTGGATGAGCATGGCAATAGTTCTTCAATTTGGCTCACATAGGATTCCCTAGCACAAAAGCACACACATCAAAGAGTTCTATGAAGCAAATCAAGAATGGACAAGAGTAAGTTTAGAGAATTAGTCCTCCTAATCCATCTTTAACATTAAGGCCTTTTACTCCATTTTTGCATAGGGAATGTCCTAGAAACTAAGTCCATTTGTCCATTCTTGCATTTGGTCCACAACAATCAAAACAAAACACAAGCACAATAATATATACACAATTATGTGCTCAAGTGAGCAAAAGGCAAATTGCATTAACATAAACATGTGCTCAAGTGAGCAAAGGGCAAAAGCAGATGAATAATATGTACAAGAATAGTAAATTGCATAAACGTAAAGAGCAAAAATTAAATGTTAATGGTTAATGGTTAGTGTTAGAGTTAGTGTGTCCTAAGGCAATTTAGCGCTATGTTAAGCAATCGTAATTGGACTTATGTAGAAGTCACAACTATCTGAGGCCGGTCAATAATAATGTAGGCAACAACACAAGTTAGAGATTTTGATTAGTGAATCAAACTCCAATAACTTGCCATGCCAAAAAGAAGATGAGAAATGATCTTGTATTGATTTAGGTTCTTTGCATGATTTAGGAAGCAACATATCCTTAATGCAAAGTCATTCACTTGATCCATGATCAAGATGAATTAGATTTGAATCAAAGAATATTAAACCTCCATGTATCAATGCTAACCACCAATCCTTAACTCATTGATCAAAAAGAAAAAAGAAGAAGAAGAAGAAGATGAAGAATTAAAGTGCATTAATTGAAATGGAATAAGATAATCAACAAGTATTGACCAAGGATAGAGAAGATCAAGGTCAAACAACATAAAACAAAAGCAAGATGAAGATTAGAAGTCAAGAAACAAATAAAATATTTTTGCATTTTTTTAATATTAAAATAAAACTTGAATTAAAATAATAAAGATAGGTCAAACTTCAAACTCACTTCAAATCAACTTTGAAAAGTCCAAGTGAATTATCCCAAGTTCAACAAGGTCAAACAAAGTTTGACAAAAAATTTCAGCATTTTTAGAAGGCAGAAACTATTTTAAATCAATTAAAAATGCATAAAAATAACCTAATTGAACTAAAATCTCAAATAAATCTCAAATCAATTAATAAATTGATGGGAATATTTTTCATAGATCTATCATCATTCAAAGAGGTTGGAAAAATATTTTTGTATTTTTTGGATATTAAAAACTATTTTAAATGAATTAAAAATGAGCAGAAAAGAGAAAATTACTAAAAAATATCAAATGATAAAATAAAAAATGTTAAAAATCATTTTTAGAAAGTAAAAATTAAAAGGAGAAAAATGAAATTGGTCTCATACTTTTTGGACCAATAATGAGAGAGATATGAATTTTTAAAAAGAAATGGAATTAAAAGAAATAAAAGAAACAAATCATGAGGCCAAGAAACGCGCGCCTACCATGTGCCTTGGTCAACTGAAGCGCACATTGCCAAATAAAAAGTCATAACGTTGGATGCATGTGATTGAATCTGGAAAAAAGAATGGAAGCTCCAGATCAAATCTGGGAACCAGACGGTGGCTAGCGCCACCGTCTTCTCCGGCCATTGCAGAGAATAAAATGGTAACCAAAAGGCACGATCCAGGCATCAATCGAGAGCTAGGGTGATGTACATCACCCATGTACCACTCAAATCCATTCTAGATCTCTATATTGAGAGAAATCAGAAGTGGAAGATCTGTGGTGTTCATATGAACTTCATGATTTTTGAAAATTGAAAGCACAATAATGTTGCCTCTATGTAGAGGACTTCAGATCACACAATAACAATGAGAAATAAGCACTATGCAAGCTGATTCGAAGAAAATAACAGTTGAGGTAAACCTCTAATTTGTAGGGCTTTGAGTCTCAATGCTTGGATGCTATTGCTTACAGTCCACACTATAGATCAAGGAGAAAAAGGTTTAGGAACTTTAAGATCTGAAAATTGATCAATGAAACCAAAGTTCAGATCTGAAAATTTGAAGAAAATTGAGCTAGTTCCTTTAGTGAGGGTTGTGGTTTCAGTTTAGCAACAATTGGGGCGCCTTTAGGTTGAAGAAATATGAAGCTATGGCATGGTATTTATAGGCAATGCAATGCTGAATGCATGATTTCAAATTTGCATGAATGGAAAGGGCCTCCATGCATGGGCCTGTACAGGCGCATGGAGGGCCCAATTCCAACTGGAATTGAAAGTTGATGCATGATGAAAGAAAAATGGAAATGCAGATTGGATGGTAGTAGCTTATGCAAGGCAAATTAAATGATTTTCCAAAATTGTACTATTATGTTCAAGCTTTCGAAAATGCTATGCCAAAAATGGAAACACCACCTTACGAGTAATGGCTGGAAAGCTTATTGCATAAGGATCATTTGTTATGTTGATCAAAACTCCATTTGGGCCTTGGAAATTGATGTAAAATGGCCATGAAGTGTAGGGTGCAAAACATGCATATGTGAGATTTTCAAAATTGGCCAAAGTTCAAACCCTTCTGTCTCAACGATGCAAGCTCCAAATGACAAAATCTTCAACATAAAAGTTGTAGATATTTTCAAACAAATCAATTTGGATTTAAATTTTTCATCATTTGGACTTTTGATGAAGAAGTTATGGGCACTTGAAGTTGGACTTTTTCACATTTCAATGCATTTGGTCCAAAGTGACCTATAATGTTTTGCATTATCACATGTATTTTTTTTGAGATTTTGAAATTTTGCTCAACATAACATTTGAAGTAGACATCTTAATATTTCCAATTCATTTGATCTCACCTCAATATCATTAAAAATGAAGGAGTTATGTCCTTGGGAAGTTGACCCAAAATTAGGGTTTCAGTCAAAATGACCTATAATGTCTTGGAATGGATGATGACCTTCCAAGCTTCAAATAAATTTTTGATGAACATAAAAGTTTTTCATATGGTCTTTAAGAAAAAAATTTCTCTTGTGGTCATCTCCATTTGACAAACACATAAAAAGTTAGGTCTCAATGTATTTCAAAATAGTCAGATGAATTGGTTGATCAACTTCTCAAGCCCAAACCTCATATCTTGATGAATTGATGATTGAGGACACTCAAATAAGTTCAAATAGGCATGAAATGATGAGTGAAACAACTTCCCTTGATTGTATTTGATCATGGGTTGAGGTTACTTCATGAGCAAGGCATAATTGATAAGCAGATGAATTAGGGTTTCCTTGGGAAACAAACCTCAAGCCCTTTGATTTTCTTTGATCAAAATGATGAATTGAGATACTTGGGAGTCATATTTAATGGATGAGATCTTTGGGAACCATTGCCATGCTTGCTTTCGTCTTCTCTTGGCCATATCAATACACATAGGATCTCCTAGAAGCTTTAGACCTTGTGACTGCTCAAGCTACAAACAAGAGATGTTAGTGACATGTTTTTATGCTTTTGGTTAGTCAATAGAATGAGAAAAGAAATAATATACAATTCAAGCATGCATGGTGATCTCAAACCACTCACAAGAGATCCCACCCCAAGGTAAAGGAACCAAGATGCTTATGATCCTTGAGGCAATGCAAATGTAATGTTATGATGCCATGAGGGATCTTAGGGTCAAAATTGGGGTCTTACACCTATCATTGGTATTCAAGGAGGAATCAACTACAACCCATCATTGGCCCATCGGCAGCTTGGGTTCCCCTTTAGAGATAAGCCTAATAACATTCAGTTAGAGGGTCTATTTTATCAAGAGGGTAAAGATCCGCAACTTTTAAAAAGTATAATGGTGCGTTCATGGAACAATGTCCATAGGAAAGGAAGGTCTGAGCTTGGTCCATGCAACTGTGTAGCTTTGGAAGCTTACACTATTTGGGTGAAGAAGGGAACTTTGGAGCTCAAGATGTCGTACGCTTGTGAGACACCTATGTCTATGGTTGTGGTTGAGCTATCAACTCTCCCAACCAAGATGTGGAGGAGTTGGAAGACGCACTTGCCAAGATGAAGCAAGAGAGAGACTTATGGCAAGAGTGGTTCCATGCTTTGAACCCAAAGCATGAGGATTTACAACTTGAGTCGAAAGACAAAGATGCACTTATTGAGATTCTTGAGGAGCATGTAGTGAAGAGATAGAGAAAGCCAGAGGGTTTAGTTGCCTCTAACATGCCTCAACCTTCCGGTGCTTGGAAGAAGATTGTTGATCAGCTTGTCCTCGAGAAGGCTCAGATGAAGACATCCTTGGATTCAGAGATTTGATGCATCTAAAGGAAGTATGCTCCCTTGGCCAGATCATTTGATGCAGTTGCTAGGGATCCTAAGGATGATAGTTTCCTTTTCTCTTGTATTTGTATTTTGGTTTCTGAATTTATACTCGGTGTAATCCTTCTAGATTTTAGGAATAAAATGAGATGATATGGTCAATTGAATTGTTATTATTGATTATTATTATTACTAATTGAAAATATTTGCAAATGAGACTTTATATGGTCCTCCTCCTCCTCAGAGGACTGTCATTTTGGATTTTTCTTCATCATCAATGCATGTCATTGCTAGCCAGTCTGTTCCTGCCATGCCTGCTGGGTTCCCATGGGGAATGCCACTAAATTTTGTGCCTGAAGGGTACGCGCCAACATTTGCTTTTATGCCGACATCTAGCCTGGTCCTGTCATTGCCTCCTCCTATTGTTCATACTTTGCCTAGTGTCGAGGATGCCATTTACCACTCTGAGTTGTCTGAAGGTCCAAATGTTTATGAGAAGATGGATTATATGAAGGAACAGTTTCTTGAGTTGCGCAAGGAATTGAAGACCCTAAGAGGAAAGGATTTATTTTGTAAGAGTGTTACCGAGCTGTGTTTAGTTCCCAATGTCAAGATTTTGGTGAAGTTCAAGGTCCCAAACTTTGAAAAATATAAGGGGAGTACTTGTCCATTAAGTCATATTATCATGTATGCTAGAAATATGTTTACTCAAACCGACAAAGACCAACTGCTTATTCACTATTTCCAAGATAGTCTGACTGGAGCTGCCCTCAGATGGGATATGGGCTTGGACAGTACTAGTGTCCATACTTTTAAAGACTTGGGCGAGGCCTTTGTCAAATAATACCAGTATAATGTTGATATGGAGCCAGATCGGGATCAATTGAGATCGATGTCTTATAAGGACAAGGAGACATTCAAAGAATAAGCTCAAAGATAGAGGGAGTTAGTTCCTCATATTAGTCCACCTTTGGAAGAAAAGTAAACGACTAAGATATTCTTGAAGACGCTGAGTTTATTTTACTATGAACGTATGATGGCAAGTGCCCATAATATTTCACCGAGAGGGTGACCAAGAGGTTGATATTGGAAGAAGGAGTCCGAGAGGGACAATTATCCAAAGATGAAGCGTCAGCGAGCAAGAAGTACGGTGGGAACTTCTCCAAAAAGAAGGAAGGAGAAACTAATGTAGTATCTGCAGGGAGGCAGAGGAGGCATCGTGTGAGGAAGAATTCCTAGTCCCATAAACATCAACATCCAGTATAATCAATAATTGAACCAATCAACAACAACTGCAACAACGTACAAACTACAACAACAACAATCATCATAAGATATTTGACAGGAAGAAGGTATCTTTTGACCCTATTCCTATGACGTATGCAGAAATGTACCCGTCCTTGGTAGTCAAGAATCTGATCCAACCAAGGAATCCTCCACAAATTTCCGAACCATTGCCATGGTGGTTCAAACCTGACTTACATTGTGCTTTTCACCAGGGAGCTCCTGGTCATGATATTGAAAACTGTTATCCCCTGAAGTACGGAGTTTAAAAGCTAGTCAAAAGTGTTATGGTGTCCTTTGAGGATAGAGCATCGAATGTTAAAGCCGACATGTTGCCGGCTCATGGAAACGCTTCTGTGAACATGGTAGACAGTTGTCCTAGGAATTTTAGGGTATTTGATGTGTGTCGTATCCGTAGGTCCTTGGTGTAGATTCATAGAGACTTGTTCCTGGTGATCCATTGTGAACATGACCATGATGGTTGTGTTATTTGTAGCGTTAATCCTCGAGGGTGTGTAATTGTTAAAAGAGATATTTAAAGGTTAATGGATGAGAATGTTATTTAGGTTCAACAATCAAGGTATCATTGTTGGTTATACGGTTAGTTATTCAATTTGATAGCAGCCTCAAGAAAGAAAACAGACCGGTATCATTGTTGGTTATATGGTTAGCGGGGCCCTTCCCCTACTCATCCGATTAAGTTATGCCATACAAGTATAATGCCACCATGATTGAGAAGGGTCAAGAGGTTCCTCTCCCATTTGCATATTTAGTGGTGAGTATGGCAGATGCTCTTGCAACGTTAGCTCAATGATTTTGGTGAAGTATTGGAATGAAGTTCCGAATTTGACTGTGATGTGTCTTGATAGGTCAACTCATGTATTTGCCGTTGAAGAAGTCAAAGATGAAAATCCATGGTATTATAATATCAAATATTTCCTCCAAAGTAATATTTACCCGTGTGGGGAATCTTTGAAAGCTAAGAAGACTTTGAGAAGATTAGCTGGTAACTTCTACTTGAATTGGTGTGCTTTACAAGAGAAATTTTGATATGGTTTTGCTCAGATGCGTGGATAGACACGAAGCAGACTTGTTGATGACTGAAGTCCATGAAGGTTCCTTTGGTACTCATTACAATGGACACGTTATGGAAAATAAGATGTTAAGATCAGGTTACTATTGGTTGACAATGGAATATGACTGTTGCAAGTTTGTGAAGAAATGCCACAAGAGTCAAATTTATGTAGATAAAATTCATGTTCCTCCGACAAGGTTGAATTCCATTTCCTCTCCATGGCCCTTATCCATGTGGGGTATTGATATGATTGTCATGATTAAGCCCAAAGCATCTAACGGACATCGTTTCATTTTGGTGGCTAATGATTACTTTATAAAGTGGGTTGAAGTGGCATCGTCTGCAAATGTGACCAAGCAGGTGATGGTCCGATTTATCAAGAATCAGAATATATACCAATATGGTGTGCGAAGTGTAAGACCCCAATTTTGACCCTAAGGTCCCTCATGCTATCTCATCATTTGCATTGGCTTTGGGATGACACACTTGGTATCCTCTTCACCCCTCTTTCATTGGGTTTGTAATGGGAGATATCACCAAGCACATTTAATTGTATCATACTTTATTTTCTTTTTTTTACTAACCAAAATTCCAAAAATATGTCTATGTATGTCTTTGTTTCTTTTGTAGGTGTGTGTGTGTGTCCATCTGTGCCCCACCAAGCTCATAACTAGGGTTTGAGACCCTCAATGCAAGAGATTAATCGAAGAAAGGTTCACATAAGTTCTAAGCATCATATATAGATCCCCATGTTCTTTATTTATCATTTTGATCCAGAATTCATCAAGACTTTGAAGCTTGTTTGCCTTGGAAGCCCTAATTCATTTGGGTATCTTGTGTGACTTCCTCAGCAAGTTTCTTCATAATTTGATCAAAGATATCAAGGGATACTCCATTATACATCATATCAATCATATATGATCCTCCATGATACCCCAAGGTCAAAAGAACCTCAAGTTTGCAAGTTCGTTCAAAGAAGTTGACTAGAGAAAGTCAACTGGTCAAATCTGGGGTTCCCTAGACCATATCTCCTACAATTTGTTTCATATGAAAATGATTCCAAGAGCAAAGTTACTCTTTATGACAATCCTAACAAATTTCAGGTTGACATCAAGAGATAATTTTTCATGGAAAGTCATTTCTTATGGTGAAAGATTATAGGTCATTTTGTATGTACCCTAGTTAGGAGGTCAATTTCCAAGGACTATGACTTTCTCAATCATTATTATGAAGACCATCCAAATTTCATGATCAATTTGAAGATTTCTTATCTAAATTTTATTCTTTGAGAAATGTCAAAATCTACTTTCAAGGGCATGTGCCAAGAGGAAACATTATAGGTCATTTTGGGCCATTACCATTGAACAAGAAATTTTCCTCAACTTCTAAAATCCATAAATATCTCATATAAAATCCAAATGGTGTACAATTTGTGACCAAATTGAAGAGAAATGAAAGAGCTACAACTTTGGTGAAGAAACCATTGTTTTCTTAAGCTCATAGCAGAAGTTATTCAAGGTGGAAGAAGTGGTCATTTGACTTTGTACTTAAAAAATTTTCAACCATGTTTGATTTCTCCAACTTCCACCTCAAAATTCATCATTATCCAAGTTCCAAATGAAAACTTCTCCAACATAAATGTTGTTCCCCTTCATGTCACCTTTCAAAAGAGTCCAAGATTACTTCATTTGGACAAGAATTGAGGGACTTGCACATGGATACTTTGCATGACTTGTTTTGGTAACTTTTGAATTCAATTCCCAATTACCTTTGCATGGCTTCATGATATGATCTCAACATGGTTTGTGCACGAATTTGGACTAAAAGCAATCATCATTTTAGGCCCAATGCATGGTCATGCACCCATGCACTAGAATTCTATTTTTGGCTCAAATTTGAAATGGTGTAGAAATCAATTCCGTAAAATATATAATGAAGTGCATTGCCTCAGAATTAGATAGGACCCTTGCCCATGCTCTGCCAAATAATCCCATAGCCACACTTGAGAGAATACCTTTTGAAATCGAGTTCTTGATTCAACTTCTGTTTGTGAACAAGAACTCCAAGGATTCACAACCATTTTCATTTCATTCAACTCCTGCAAGCAAAAGGAAGAAGAACCAAGCGGAATTGAGTCAAGAATTTCTCTCAAAGCTGCTACCCGAAGGTGAATTTTCTCACATTTCAAATCTTCGATTCTCCCTTATTTCTCAACTATTTTGATTGATTATTATTTGTCTGAAGTCCTACCAATGTAGGCAACAAGATTGAGTAGCTTTGAGGTCAAATTGAAGCAAATCAGATCATGTACCTTAAAATTCAAATCCTCGTATCTTTCAATATACTTGGAATTAGGAGAAATTGAGGCCAGATTCGAGCTCCTGAGCATTTTTCCTTTAAATTAGTGTATGGACTTTTTATTTTGATGAACTTTGGTGGTGGACCAGTCTAGTGAGGTCCACCGGAGAAGATGACCAGAGCTAGGGCTCCGATGGTGTGTTGGCCTTACCTCATCCACCTGATTTATGCCTTATGTTCTAATCCCAGCCTTTGATTTGTTTGACTATGTTTGCAGCGCATTGACCACGGTACATCGTGTTCCCCATGTGCGTGGCCATCAGATCCGCCACCTCAATTAATGAGGGAGATCTGATGGCCACTGTTTTTTTGAATTTCTTTTTAATTTTTGATTTTATGTTTATTCCTTTTATTTTGTTTAATTCATAGAAATTTCATTTTTAATCCAAAAAATATAGGACTTTCACCAAAAATCTTTAAATATTTTACTCTTTCATATTTTGAATTAAATTCATTTTTAGATAAATTTTGATATTTTTCATGAATTAAATTATTTTAGAATTGTTTTTAAATATTTTAAAAGACTTCTGACATTCCAAAATTTATGAAATTCCGTGACCTTGTTTGACCTAGGAAAAATCCCTTGGCCATTTATTAGGTGTTTTTGAAGGGATTTGAGGTTTTGTCCATTTTAAAATACATTTTAGTTCATTTTTAAATTGATTATTAATTGAATAATTGTTTAAAAATTGTGTTGAGCCATTTTTGTGATCTTGAGATGTCTGACTTTCTATTTGGCCTTGATCATGGTTGATTTGACGTTTGTTTGACCAATACTATTTGATTTATGGGATTGATGAAATGTACATTTCATCTCCCAAAGTGAATGGATAATATTGATCATATGAAATTCCTCCCGTGATCAATTTGGGGTTCTATTTCCCTTTCCCTCTTCATCTTTATCCTTATTCTTCCCCAATCCATCATTGACTAATGAATTCTCTTCATGTCTAATGCTAGTTGATTCATCAATGACCTTGTGTCAAATGAATTAATACAAGTTCGAATAAGATAGGTCCCTTCCATTTTCTTTTAGTGTGTGGTATGTTTTAGAAGTTTGGTTTCTTGTACGACATCTCTAACATGCATTAACACCTATCTTTTTATTTCCCGACCTTAAATAGTTATGACTTCTACATAAGTCCAATTACGATTGCTTATCATAGAGCTAAATTTGACCCTCAAAGCATAGAATTCTAGTAAGTGAGATTGTAAGTCTCCCATTATTCATGGAGTTGTGTGAAAACTTGACCTTTTTTCCTTTCATAAGAGCTAGTGGCATACTTTTTAATTTATCCAAGTTGGAGCCCTTCTCATGGATGATGTCTTGGTTCAAGAATTAATACTTGTGAGTGAATGGTTGAGTGTTATCTAAAGAAGGACTTAATCAATTAAAAGTCTTCACTAACATTTGACTAACTCTTTATTAATGTTGCTTTACTTTCAAGTCATTTACTTAATGCACTTTAAATTTCAGCACCTTTATCATTCATCTGCCATTTACATTTCATGCAACTTGTTTATGCTTCAGTCCTTTTCACTTTGCTCATTTGAGTCATATCTTATAATTGTATATATTGTTTCCTTTTTATGTTTTTCCTTGTGGTCTTAAGACCTTGAAACATCTAATAACAACAAAAACCCTAAAAATTATCTTGGTGGACTATTGGACTTGATCTAAACTTTTGGACTTAGGATAGGCAACTTCCATATGCTTTGAGGATAGGCAACTTCCATCTGATGCAAGACTTTGATTGTCCTTGATTCATTTGTAACTTTTGCTTAAATGTTATACTGTTATTATTGTTGATATCTGATGATTGCTTCTGAGTTTACCCCAAGGAATATTTCATATAATATATTGGAAGAAATTGAAGACTGCAATCTATTGGATTGTTATTTGATGCCTTGGGCTTCATATGGTTTGCTTGGATGTTACTTATGCTTGTTGCTCGCTAAAGTCCAAAGGAAAATGGGTTTCTATATGACATTCTTGTCTGTTGGATTGCATCCCATTGGTTAGATCTTTTCAACCCTTAACTTTTAATTTTTCTCTAGGTCAGTCCCTTCATCTTCTCCCACTTCTTAAATTTAAAAATCTCTCCCTTTTTTCAAAACCTTCTTTGTTTGTGTTTTCAACTTAGACATGTTTGAATGATTAGAAACTTTGCCCTTATTGTAAGACCTCAATTTTGACCCTAAGATCCCTCATGTAACTTCATCATATGCATTAACATTGGGATCATACCTTGGCATCCTCCTTACCCCTCCTTCATTGGGTTTGTTTTGGGAGAGATCACCAAGTACTTTGTGATTGTATCATACTTTTATTTTATCATTTTACTAACCAAAATATCGAAAATATGTCTTTGTATTTGCCTAACTCTTTTGTAGGAAGGGCATGATCCCATTGATTCATCAAGTTCACATCTAGGGTTTAAGACCCTCATGAAAAAAGAGCACAACAAATAATTGATTCAAGGATGGTCATAAACATCATATATGAGTCCCAATGATCTCTACATGTTATATTGATCAAGCATTCTTCAAAAGTTTGAGGGTGATTTGCATTGGAAACCCTAGTTTGACTGGGTATCTTGAGTAAATTCTCAAACAAGCTATCTCACCAATTGATCAAATTTCTCAAGGGACACTTAAAATTTAATCATATTATGCATATATGATCTACCATGAGCCAAGAAAGACAAGAGAATTGAAATTTAGCAAGTTGACTGATGGTGGTTGGCCAGATGAATTCATCTGATCAAAACTGGGTCTCCCTAGACCCTATCTCCTACACTTTTCACTATATGAAAATTATTCCAAAAGAAAACTTACTCTAAATGACATTCCAAACAACTTTCATGTTAATACCTAGAGATAGTTTTACTTGGAAATTCATTCTCTATGTTGAAACATTATAGGTCATTTTGTCTAAACCCTAATTTGAAAGTCAACTTCCCAAGGCCATAACTTCTTCAATTTTTGTGAGATGAAATATTTCCAAGTTGCACAATAAAATTAAATGTGTATAATTCAACTTTTATGTTTTGAGTGGGAGCTAATTCAACTTTTTTGAGCATGTGATATGAGGTTACATTATAGGTAACTTTTGACCTATACCATTGATCAAGTGATTTTTCCAAACTTCAAAAATGCATAACTCTATCATTTCAAATCCAAATGACATGAAATTGGTGACCATTTTGAAGGTCTTTGAAATAGCTACAACTTTTATGACGACACGTTTCTCATTTGAAACTCATATAAAAAGTTAAGCAAGGTGGAATATTGAGACATATGGCTTGACACTTAGAATATTTTTGATATGTCAAACATTTCCAAACTTCCACCTCAAATTTCTTCAAGTTACAAACTCCAAATGGAGAAGTGTTGAAAATGAAAGTTATTCCTCTTGATGTCACCTTTCCAAATAGCTCAAATTCATTCATTTTGGACAAGGAATGCATAGGTTGCGCATGGCATGAACATGGTGTCATCACTTGGCAAGAATCAAATTTCAAATCCTCATGAACACTTGCCTTGCAATCCAAGTTGAATTCAGACTATCTCACACTCATTTGTGGCCTTAAGGCAATGATTTTATGGGCCTATGCGCACCCATGCACCCATGCGTCATCAATGACAAAATTTGGAAAGTGGATTTCAAGTGTGCAAAAAGCAATGGATTCAGCTATAAATAGAGCCTCATATGCTCAGCATTTGACACACATTCGTGCCAGCTTTGATCCCCTACCTCTAGCCCTCACATTGCAAAGGATAATCCTGAGAAATTCACTTGAATTTGAGTTTGAATTTCCACTGTTTTGAAATTCAAATCTCCAGGGATCCACAAGATTTTGAGCAAGCATTTGGAGTGAGATCAAGCACGAGCAAGATCAAGATGAGTTTAATCCAGACCTCCATTGAAGGTATTTTCCAGAAATTTTGATCTCTTCGATTCTCTCTAATTCTTGCTCAATTCAATTGATTCTTTGGTTGTCTGAAGTCCTATCAATGTAGGCAAGAAGATTGAGTTGCTTTGAGGCCAAATCGAAGCAACTCGGTTCATGTACCTCAAATTTCAACTCCATGTATCTCTCAATATACATGGAGTTAGAGTGAATTGAGGCTAGATTCAAACTCAGTGCTATTTTTACTTTGAAATCATGTCCTTGTTTTTAATTTTGGTGATGGTTATGACTGAACCAGTCCGGCGAGGTTCGCCGAAGAAGACAACTGGTCATTGGTCGTCGGTGGTGTGCTGGACGGTTCTGAGGCATATGATCCTTTTAAAATGATTTAGTCTCGTCCGTTCCTTTTGAATACCATGCATGTTGTGCGCTGACTTGAGTGCACGGCGGAATGTGTGTTTTGATCCACTTGATCTGCCACCTCAATTAATGAGGGAGATCAAGTGGTCCACGTTTTTGCTGAAATTTTAATTTTCATTTTAATTTCTTTATTTTCAATAATTCATATTAAATTTAATAGTGATCCAAAAAATATGGGACTTTCACCAAAAAAATTCAAATATTTTTCTCTTTCATATTCTGAATTAAAATTATTTTTTGGATCATTATTATTATTTTTCATGAATTAATTGATTTTGCATTTGTTTTTAATTGTTTAAAAATATTTTTAAATGTCCAAAAATTATGAAATTTTTTCTCCAAGGTCCTTTGACCTTTTTTGCCCTATGATGAATCTCATGACCATTTCTTTGGTGTTTTGATGAGATTTTAGGAATTGGACAAACCATATTTAATTTAAATGCACTATTTTAGTATTTTTTTTAATTTGAATAAATGCCAAATAAATTTGTTGACCAATTGTGATGACTTGTTTATGTTTGACTCTTGTTGTTAGGCCTTGGTCAAGGTTGATTTGACTTTGTCAACTTAATATCATTGAATTTAGGGGATTGATGGAATGTACATTCCATCTCCCAAAATGAATGGATGATATTAATTTGGTAAAAGTCCTCCTTTGACCAATTTGTGTTTTGATCCATTCCCCTCCCACTTCATCTTATTCCGTTTCTTCATTCATTCATTCCATTTGGCCTATGATATCTCAAAATCCTAAGGCTAGTTGATTGAAAAATTAACATGAGTATGGATGAGATTAGGTCACCCCTTTTGCATATTCTTTTTGTGTGTGATATGTTTCATGAGCATAGTCTACTATACTATGTCCCTAACATGCATTAACACCAAAAATTTATTGCCCCGCCTCAACTAGTTGTGACTTCTACATAAGTCCAATTACGATTGCTTAACATAGCACTAAATTTGTGACATAAAAGGCATAAGCATTCTAGTTAGTGAGATTGTAAGTCTCCCCTCTTTCATGGTATTGAGTGGAAACTTGGCCTTTTTTCCTTCCTTTGAAACATGTCTTGGTTCAAGGATCCATGCTTGTGATAAGTGGGTTGAGTGTTCTCCAAAGAATGACTTCAATTAAAAAGCAAAAGCCAAGCAATTCTAACTTCTAACCTATTAACTACTAACTTTTAATTTCAAGCCTTTACTTTAATGCAATTTACTTTTAGCACTTTATTTCATTTGCCATTGTTCATATCATTCTAATTGTTTATGTTAATGCAATTTTCACTTTGTCCACTTAGGCCATATTGTGTGATATATTTTGTTTGTATACTTTGTTTGCTTGTGTGGCCTTTGACCATTAATGTACACAATAACAACAAAAACCCTAAAAGACTTTTGAACGGACTATTGGCTTGATCTTGGACAAATCGACTTAGAATCTAGGCAACCTTCCTATGCTAAAGGACTTGGCCAATGCCAACTTATTGAGAAACCAAGTGCTTGCAATTTGAAACTTCATCTGATACATCATTCAAGATCCTTTTGAGTTCATCTGCAACATGATCATTGTGAAGTTGTTATTTTGAACCTGTGACTTATGGAATTCATCTGTTACATGGGAAAATTTGAATAAGATTACGGAGTGGATAAGCTTCGATGTGGCCATCTTTATTTGATGTCTTGCTTTTCAAGATAATATAATTGTGCATTCGTGTGTTGCTTGATTCTAAAAGTCAAAGGGAATTCTGGGTTTCTATTGACATTCTTGTCTATTGGATTGCTGCCCATTTGGTCAGATCTTTTCAACTCTAAACTTTTAAATTTTGTACATAGGATAGTCTCTTCATCTTCTCCCCATTTCTTTAATTTAAAAATCTCTCTCTCCATTTTTCAAAATCTTCTTTGTGTGAACTACTTTTGTTCTAAACTTTGACCACTTTGCAAAAAAGATAGAAACTTTGGCCTTATGCCATTGCATTTTTAAACTTCTTTTCTTAAATCAAACTTGTAAATAAACTTAACTATACTTGACCTAAACATTCAAAAAGCCAAAAAGAACTAACTCATTCAAACAATTTTTAGGCCTGTGTGCCTTTCAAACCTAAATTTTGTTAAAAGCAACGCATCCACTTTGAACTTTGTATCACGAACTACGAGGTTTTAATCCCTCATTTTTATGTTGGTACATAGGCACAAGACCAAAGATCTTGTCAAATACAAAAATATAATCAATGAATTCTTTTCTCATCCCCCCATTCTATTTGTTTGTAAATATCACATTATACCAAGTACATATGCACACAAAAAGGGCTCCCTAGGAGTACCTAGGACACTTTGGGTGCTAACACCTTCCCTCTGTGTAACCAACCCCCTTACCTGTAATCTCTGACATTTTATTAGTTTTGATTTGAAAACTTCTTACTTTTGGGTTTTGTTCGTACTTTTTCCCTTTTCCCTTGGAAACAATAAAAGCGCGGTGGCGAATCTTGTTATTTGATCTCTAGCTTGTCAATAGCTTGATGATGATGAATTTACCACTACAGAAATTAAGTGGCGACTCTGCTGGGGAGTAGTCTCTTGTGGGTTTAGCCTACTTTTTGTTTGTATATATTTGTATATATGTGATGTTTGTATATATGTATGTGTGATATAATCTGTTTGTTATGCTTGGTGATCTCTGAGTCATGAGATAAGTTCTAACTTGAACTTGAGTGCAATTAAGATAGGAGGATGGTATAGTCATGTTCAACTTGTGTGGAGTAGTCCTTAACAAGTTGGCTTGAGATCCATCTGCTCAGTGGAGACTCCTTTGGATTTGGAAATGACACACAAGTATTTGTGGTTAGGCATTACTATTTCTAATTGGGTCCGAGAAGCTGAGGACCTTAGAACATTTAACCCATCTTGGCCTATTTAGGACGTAGTGCGGAAACTGTTAAAGTGTATACGCGATACTACACTCAGACGAGTTTCTCTTGAGAATATTATGGGTCGATGAGTCCGTCATCTTAACCTGTAATATCCGATAGATGGAACTAAGACTCTGGGAACTTTTTAGAACATGATCTACAGGTTTTTATCCTTAGTTCACTCCTTTGGGATGGTTCTTACCCAGACTCCAAGCTCGTGACTTACAACAAACCCTTGATTCTTGGTTGATCCAATCAAGTCTTGTCAATATCAATGGAACTTGGGTGTTGATAAGGTATTAGCCATAATCCACCAAAATGGATGACTGATCTTGACAATGACTTGATTCATCCCTTGACCTTTGTTTTCCTTGTGTGTGATCCCTTATTTGTGATTGTTGCATTCATGCATTCATGCGCATCATAACATTCATCACACGAAAATTTCAAGGAACTAAGGTATCATTTGCAAATATTTTCAGGCCATGGGTTGTGGACGAAGGAACACTAAGAAGTACAGTTTCAGATGTCCCGACTTGAAAGAGTTAAGGAAGCTAGCATCTTTTGTATTAGATCCCTTGAAGTTCAAACAACGTCACGGAAAGCTTCTGTCCATCTTGTCTGCTTATGTGGTTGAAGGACTCTTGAGTGTGCTAGTGCAGTTCTATGATCCTTTCTACTGTTGTTTCACTTTCCCAGATTTTCCGCTTGTGCCTACATTGGAAGAGTATTCTCATCTTTTGGGGATACCTATTTCTAGTAGAGTTCCTTTTAGTGGATTTGAGGAGATTCCCCGATCTAATATTATTGTTGAAGCTCTTCACTTGAAGAAGTCTGAGATAAAGACTCATTGGGTGAAGAAAGGAGGATTATTTGGGTTGCCATCTGATTTCCTCATCAAGGAAGCTACTACTTTTGCTCAAGCTGGTAGTGTGGACGCTTTTGAAGTTTAATTTGTGTTGCTCATTTATGGATTAGCTTTGTTCCCTAACATTGACGGTTTTGTTGATGTTAACGCCATTAGACTTTTCTTGATTAGGAATCATGTGCCTACTCTGTTGGGTGATATGTATTTCGCTTTGCATCTAAGGAATTCTAAGGGTGGTGGAATGATTTTCTGTTGCATTCCTCTTCTGTACAAGTGGTTTATTTCGCACTTGCCTCAGACAACTGCTTTTGTGGAGAACAAACAATGTCTAAGGTGGCCTCAGAGACTTATGTCTCTCACTAATGATGATATAGTTTGGTATAATCTGTCCTTGAGCAGTTTGGAGATTATTGATAGTTGTGGTGAATTCTCTAATGTGAATCTCATTGGTACACAACATTTGTGAAGCAGAAGATCCCCAACATTTGAAGCAGAAGATTGTGCATGCTTGGCATAATATGCATAGGAAAGGAAGATCCGAGCTTGGTCCGCGCAATTGTGTAGCTTTGGAAACTTACACTCTTTGGGTGAAGAAGAGAGTTGTAGTGTTGAAGATGCCTTATCCTTGTGAAAGACCTATGTCTATGGTTGTGGTTGAGCCATTAACTCTCCCTAACCAAGATGTAGAGGAGTTGGAAGACGCGCTCATCAAGATGAAGCAAGAGAAGCACATGTGGGAAAAGCGTTTCCATGCTTTGAGCAAGAAGCATGAAGAATTGCAGTTGGAGTTTAAGGACAAAGATGCACTTATTGAGCTACTTGAAGACCGAGTGACGAAGAGACAGAGAGAGCCAGAGGTTTCATCTTCTAGCATGCCTCAGTCTTCTGTTGCTTGGAAGAAGATTGTTGATCAGCCGGTCCTCGAGAAGACTCAGATGAAGACTTCTTTTGAGACCGAGATTCATCGCATTCGAAGGAAGTACGCGCCTGCAACCAAGTTTTCTGACATTGTTGTTAGGGATCCTTAGGATGACTAGTCTCCTCTCCTCTTGTATTTTTCAGTTGGTTTCTGAAAATGTACTCAGTGTAATCCTTCCAATTTATATAAATGAAAAGAGATTTTTGGTCATATCAAATTATTGCAATTTCCATTTAAATATATATTTTTGCAAATGATATAGTAAGTTCCTTGAAAATAAAAAAATAATCATGCATCACATCTCATGCATCATTTGCATAAATAGGTTTTCAGCAGATGTCTAATTGGTGTTTCTTTTGTGCTTTAGCCAAGCTGACTCACTGGTACAATACCCGAGCTAATCATTTGAAAATCATGGAACATCTAGAGCAAGAGAACAGAAAGCTAAAGGACGAGATCGTCTGCCTGACTGCCATGGTGGAGTCAGTTCTTGCTACTCAGAATCAAGCTTCTCCAACACCTGTAACTCCTCTCGCGAGGACTGTTACTTCAGAGGTGACTACCTCTACCATGCTTGCTGCTACCGCTCACTTCGCGCCGAATATGTCTGCCAGATTCCCGTGGGGAATGCCGCCCAACTTTGTGCCCGAAGGCTTTACGCCTAAATTTGCTTCCATGCCGGCATCTAGCCCGGTCATGTCCGTGCCACCTCCCGTTATGCACACTTTGCCTCGCGTAGAGGATACCATCTATCATTCTGAGCCGTGTGAGGGCCCAGATATTTATGAGAAGATGGACAAGATGAAAGATCAGTTTCTTGCGTTGCGCAAGGAATTGAAGACGTTGAGAGGTACAGATTTATTTGGAAAGAGTGTTGCTGAGTTGTGCTTAGTGCCCAATGTTAAGATCCCGGTGAAGTTCAAAGTGCCTGACTTTGAAAAGTATAAAGGGAATTCTTATCCGCTCAGTCATCTTGTGATGTATGCCCGCAAGATGTCTACTCAGACCGACAATGATCAATTGCTTATTCACTACTTCCAAGATAGTCTAACTGGTGTTGCACTCTATTGGAACATAGGGTTGGATAATGCAAGCATTCGCACTTTCAACGACTTTGGGGAGGCTTTTGTGAAGCAATACAAGTATAATATGGACATGGCGCCTGATAGAGACCAGTTGAGGTCTATGTATCAGAAGGACAAATAGACATTTAAAGAATTTGCGTAAAGATGGAGGGATTTGGCTGCCCAAATCACTCCTCCTTTGGAGGAGAAAGAGATGACAAAGATTTTCTTGAAAACTTTGAGTTCATTTTACTATGAACGAATGATTGCTAGTGCCCCCAGTGACTTTACCGAAATGGTAAACATGGGGATGAGACATGAGGAAGGATTCCGTGAGAGACGGTTGTAAAGAGATGAGACGTCAACAAGCAATAAATATGGTAGCAACTTTGGTAAGAAGAAGGACAGTGAGACCAACGCAGTAATCAGTGGGAGGCAGAGGAGGCCTCAGATCAAAAGGAATCCACCACCCCATCAACATCATTGATGAGGACGTAATCCAAGACATAAATGATACAATGCAAAGCTTAGGAGGTCCTATGACAAGGGCACGTGCAAGAAGAGTCAATGATGCTTTAGTTCACTTCATGATCAAGTCAATAGAATGCATGGGCTAGATTGAAGAAAAAGAGCACAAGTTTATTCTTATCATCCAAGCATGTGATAAAAGGCCCAATAATGCATAAATAAATAAAAATAAAGGAAATACCAATAACCACACTATAATGGACGAAAATTGCAAGAGAAGTGGTAAATAAAGAATTGCCGTTATTCAGCCCTTTCAAGAACCCCACTATCTCTTCTTTATTTTGCATTTTCTTTGTAATAACTCAACCCACTATCATGATAATTAGTGGCTGAAACCCTTTTGTCTTCTTAGGAGTTAATTTTTACTTATTTCATCATCTTAAGCCATTCTTATATAAAGGAGGCATGTATCTTCTTTTTGCATCAATGAATTTTGTCAAGTTTACACATTGTGTAAGTGAGAGTATTTGCTCTTAGGTTCTGGATTGGATCAAAATTGATCTTATCAAGAAATCATTTTCTTGTGGTGATCTTCATCCATAGGCTTATCATTCTCTCTTGGATTAGAAAGAGTGTGGTGCCCCTTCTAATTAATTCCATTTCTTATTTCTCATTTATTTCATATCAGTCTCGTTTATTTTATATGCATGTATCAAATTTTGTCATTCTTTCAATTATAAGGCAGATTACTTCCTCTGAGTCACAAAAGAATTAATATTCCAAAAGTTAACAAAGTTGTTTCAGGAATGTTGAAGGAAATGCATAATTCTCAAAAGTTAGTGCATATCAAGTGGTAATCAGAGCATATTCCAAAAAAAAAGGGTCGAAATGTGGTAAATTGTCTATATTCTTGTTCTTCATTATTATCCATTTATCATTATAAAAAAAAATCGAAAAAAAAGGGTATAAGAAAAAAACTGAAAATAAAGGGATCTGATTGTTAAAGATTGTGATTCAAAAAAAAAATCTATTTTTTTTCTTGCCACCCTCTTAAAATTCTTCTAGTTTCCTTTGTTTTAGAGTCTTTTTTTTGTTTGTTGTTTTTTTAAAGTTTTTTGTGTGTTGATTATCATCTTAAATTGATTTCTTTGTGTTGATTCATTTTGGTTTCTCTAAAGAACTAAAAGAGCAAATTGAGTGATAAAAGGCAAAGTGTTTTTATTATTAAAAAAAGCCAAAAAAAAATTGAGTGAAACACGAGTGATTGAGTGTAAACACGTGAGTAGAGTGGTGAGGTCCATTTTTAAACACTTGTTCCTAATTTCACAAATATTTCACAAGTATGTCTAGTCCACCTTCACCTAGAACAGCAGCTTTAACTATTCAGATCGCAGCCATACGTGACAATTTTGAAAGATTGTTAAGAGAACAAGGTGAACAACTTCAACAAAGAATTGATGAGTTGGAAAGAAGGCCCCAAAATTCTAATGATGGTAGTGGTGATGAGGAGGAAAGAAGACGTAGAAGGAGACAAGGGGGGGATAATTTGAGGGGCATAAAAATTAAAGTTCCATCTTTTGTTGGGAAGAGTGACCCAGAGGCATATCTAGAATGGGAGACTAAACTTGAACAAAATTTTAATTGTCACAATTATTCTAATCTTGAAAAAGTGCAGGTTGCTTCTATTGAGTTCAAGGAGTATGCCTTAGTTTGGTGGGATCAATTGACCAAAGATTGAAGGAGGTATGCATAACGACCAATTGATACTTGGGAAGAGATGAAAAGAATCATGAGGAGAAGGTTTGTTCCTTCCTATTATCATAGGGAATTGCACAACAAATTGCAAAGACTCACTCAAGGTTCTAAAAGTGTTGAAGAATATTTCAAGGAGATGGAAGTTCTCAAAATTAGAGCTAATGTAGAGGAGGACGGTGAAGCAACTATGGCTAGGTTTCTCCATGGTTTAAATCATGACATTAGTGACATAGTGGAACTTCATCACTATGTTGAAATGGATGAATTGGTACACCAAGCTATCAAAGTGGAACAACAACTCAAAATAAAGAGCCAAGCAAGGAGAAATTCCACCACTTTCAATTCTCAAAGTTGGAAGGACAAAACAAAGAAGGAGGGTGCTTCATCATCTAAGGAAGCCACGGTTGAAAACAAAGGTAAAACTATTACATCTTCTTCTTCAAGTGTTTCAACTAACAAAAGTGTTAAGTGTTTCAAGTGTCAAGGCCAAGGACATATTGCATCTCAATGTCCAACAAAGAGAACTATGCTTATGGAAGAAAATGAAGAAATTGTTTAAGAGAAGGATGGTGATTATGATGAGGAGTTTGAAGAAGAAATACGTAGTGGAGATTTACTCATGGTGAGAAGAATGTTGGGAAGCCAAATAAAGGAGGAGGATACAAGTCAAAGAGAAAACCTTTTTCATACAAGATGGTTTGTGCAAGGAAAGGTTTGTTCTTTAATAATTGATGGAGGAAGTTGTACAAAAGTTGCAAGCACGCGTCTGGTTTCTAAACTAAAATTGGAAACAAAACCTCACCCTAAGCCTTACAAACTCCAATGGCTTAATGAAAGTGTAGAAATGCTTGTTAATAAACAAGCTGAGATTTGTTTTAAAATTGGAAAATATGAGGATGTAGTGTTGTGTGATGTAGTACCAATGGAAGCTAGTCATTTGTTATTAGGTAGGCCTTGGCAATTTGATAAAAAAGCCAATCATGATGGGTACTCCAATAAGTACTCTTTTATGTATCATGATCAAAAGATCAATCTTGTACCGTTAAATCCTAGTGAGGTGAGAGAAGATCAAAGAAGAATGAGAGAAAAATATGATCAAGAAAGAAAAGGAAAAGAAAAAGAAAAAGAAAAAGAAAAGAATGAAAAGAAAAAGAATGATAAAAGAGAAAAGAAACAAAGTTTAATTGCAAAAAAAAAGAGATGTGAAAAAAGTCATTGTGTCACACCAGCCTTTGTACTTGCTCTTTTGCAAGGAGGTGCCTTTGCTAACCACTATTTCTAATGAAAAAAAATTGTCAAATTGTGTTCAGTCTCTTTTGTAGGAATTTAAAGAATTGTTTCCGAAAGAGGTGCCAAGTGGTTTACCACCTATAAGAGGAATTGAACATCATATTGATCTCAATCCAGGAGCATCTTTGCCTAATAGGCCAACATATAGAATCAATCCACAACAAACTCAAGAGATACAAAGGCAAGTTGCTGAATTGATAAGTAAAGGATGAGTAAGAGAAAGTTTAAGTCCTTGTGTTGTCCCTATTATTCTAGTCCCTAAAAAGGATGGTAGTTGGAGGATGTGCACTGATTGTAGGGCCATTAACAATATTACCATTAAATATAGGCATCCTATTCCTAGACTAGATGATTTGCTTGATGAATTGTTTGGTGCATGCTTATTTTCTAAAATTGATTTGAAAAGTGGATATCACCAAATTAGAATAAGGGCAGGGGATGAATGGAAAACTGCTTCTAAAACAAAATTTGGTTTGTATGAGTGGATGGTTATGCCTTTTGGATTAACTAATGCACCTAGTACTTTCATGAGACTAATGAACCATGTGTTAACGGAGTTCTTGGGTAAGTTTGTTGTTGTGTATTTTGATGATATTTTGATTTATAGCAAGAACTTAGATGATCATTGCATTCATTTAAGGGCTGTTTTGCAAGTGCTAAGATATGAAAATTTGTATGCCAACCTAGAAAAATGTGTCTTTTGCACCGATCATGTGATTTTTTTAGGTTTCATTGTGAGCTCTAAAGGAGTCCACGTTGATGAGGAAAAGGTGAAAGCCATTCAAGAGCGGCCTCCTCCCAAAAATGTAAGTGAGGTAAGAAGCTTTCATGGTTTGGCTAGTTTTTATAGGAGGTTTGTGAAGGACTTTAGTACCTTGGCAGCAACCCTCAATGAAATTGTTAAAAAGGATGTTGGTTTTAAATGGGATGAAAAACAAGAGCAAGCCTTTGCTGCCCTAAAGGAAAAGCTCACCCAAGCACCAATTCTTGCATTGCCTAATTTTTCTAAATCTTTTGAAATTGAATGTGATGCATCTAATGTGGGAATTGGAGCTGTTTTGTTGTAGGAAGGTCATCCACTTGCTTATATTAGTGAAAAGCTAAAAGGGGCTGACCTTAATTATTCTACATATGATAAGGAATTATATTCCTTGGTGAGAGCTCTACAAACTTGGCAACATTACTTGTTGCCCAAAGAGTTTGTCATTCATAGTGATCACGAATCCTTGAAACATTTGAAGGGACAAGGTAAGTTGAATAAGAGGCATGCCAAGTGGGTTGAGTTTCTTGAACAATCTCCTTATGTAATCAAGCATAAGAAAGGTAAATCTAATGTTGTGGCAGATGCACTCTCAAGAAGACATGTCTTGCTTTCTACTCTTGAAACAAAAGTTTTTGGTCTTGAGCATATTAAAGATTTGTATAAAAGTGACCCTGAATTTTCTTCAAAATTTTTAGCTTGTGAGCATACTGCCTTCAATGGGTATTTTAGGCACAATGGCTATTTATTTAAAGAAAAAAAACTATGTGTGCCTAAAGGTTCCATTAGAGAATTACTTGTAAAAGAGGCGCATGAGGGAGGACTAATGGGTCATTTTGGGGTTTCTAAAACTCTAGAATTCTTAAAAGAACATTTTTATTGGCCTCACATGAAAATTGATGTCCAAAAGCTTTGTGAAAGATGCATTGTGTGTAAAAAGGCTAAATCAAAAGTTATGCCTCATGGTTTGTATACTCCTTTGCCTGTACCTGAATTTCCTTAGATTGACATTTCCATGGACTTTGTTTTGGGGCTTCCTAGAACAAAGAATGGCAAAGATTCTATTTTTGTAGTTGTGGACAGGTTTTCAAAAATGACACGTTTTATTCCATGTAAAAAGGTGGATGATGCATGTCATGTTGCTGATTTGTTCTTTAAGGAAGTGGTGCGCCTACATGGCTTACCAAGGAGCATTGTCTCTGATCGTGACTCCAAGTTCTTAAGCCATTTTTGGAGGATTTTGTGGGGAAAGGTGGGTACAAAGTTATTATTTTCCACTACTTGTCATCCCCAAACAGATGGATAAACTGAAGTAGTAAATAGAACTCTTTCTACTCTTCTTAGGGTTGTTCTTAAAAAGAATTTAAAAATGTGGGAGGAATGGTTACCTCATGTAGAGTTTGCTTACAATAGGGATGTCCATAGCGCTACACAACATTCACCTTTCGAGATTGCGTATGGTTTTAATCCTTTAACACCTCTTGATTTGTTACCATTGCATAACACATCTATTTTGAAGCATAAAGATGGGAAAGCTAAGGCTGAATTTGTGAGAAAATTGCATGAAAAAGTAAAATTGCAAATTGAAAAGAAAAATAAAAGTTATGCAAAAAGTGAAAACAAAGGGCGAAAGAAAGTCATTTTTGAACCCGAGGATTGGGTTTGGATACATATGAGAAAAGAGAGATTCCCATCACAAAGGAAGTCCAAACTTCAACCTAGGGGAGATGGACCATTTCAAGTACTTTCAAGGATCATTGACAATGCCTATAAAATAGAATTTCCAGGTGAGTATGGGGTAAGTACTACTTTTAATGTGGCTGATTTATCTCCTTTTGATGTAGGTGATGATGGTCTAAATTCGAGGTCGAATTCTTTTCAAGAAGGAGGGAATGATGAGAACGTAATCCAAGACATAAATGATACAATGCAAAGCTTAGGAGGTCCTATGACAAGGGCACGTGCAAGAAGAGTCAATGATGCTTTAGTTCACTTCATGATCAAGTCAATAGAATGCATGGGCCAGATTGAAGAAAAAGAGCCCAAGTTTATTCTTATCACCCAAGCATGTGATAAAAGGCCCAATAATGCATAAATAAATAAAAATAAAGGAAATACCAATAACCACACTATAATGGACGAAAATTGCAAGAGAATTGGTAAATAAAGAATTGCCATTATTCTTCCCTTTCAAGAACCCCACTATCTCTTCTTTATTTTGCACTTTCTTTGTAATAACTCAACCCACTATCATGATAATTAGTGGCTGAAACCCTTTTGTCTTCTTAGGAGTTAATTTTTACTTATTTCATCATCTTAAGACATTCCTATATAAAGGAGGCATGTATCTTCTTTTTGCATCAATGAATTTTGTCAAGTTTACACATTGTGTAAGTGAGAGTATTTTCTCTTAGGTTCTGGATTGGACCAAAATTGATCTTATCAAGAAATCCTTTTCTTGTGGTGATCCGCATCCATAGGCTTATCATTCTCTCTTGGATTAGAAAGAGTGTGGTTCCCCTTCTAATTAATTCCATTTCTTATTTCTCATTTATTTCATATCAGTCTCGTTTTTTTTATATGCATGTATCAAATTCTGTCATTCTTTCAATTATAAGGCAAATTACATCCTCTGAGTCACAAAAGAATTAATATTCCAAAAGTTAACAAAGTTGTTTCAGGAATTTTGAAGGAAATGCATAATTCTCAAAAGTTAGTGCATATCAATCATCATCATCAAGTGTCATCAATAATTCTGGTATTTTCTAATCAACAAGTAACACCAATTCAACAACAATAACAACAACAACGTCAACAACAACAACTGCAACAAAGAACGAACACCTACAACAACAACAATACCAACAACAATCATCATCAGCAGAACTTTGAGAGGAAGAAGGTCTCTTTTAACCCAATTCCTATGTCATATGCAGAGCTGTATCCCTCGCTAGTTCTCAAGAACTTAATTCAACCGAGGAACCCACCGCAGATTCCAGAACCACTTCCTTGGTGGTATAAACTTGAGCTCCGTTGTGCTTTTCATCAAGGAGCACCCGAACACGATATTGAAAACTGCTATCCATTGAAGTATGAGGTTCAAAAGCTTATGAAGAGTGGTATGGTGTCCTTTTAATACCGCACGCCAAATGTGAAAGTGAACCGTTTGCCCGCTCATGGGAATTCTTCAGTGAATATGGTGGACGGTTGTCCTGGAGAGTATAAGGTTTATGACGTCCGGTTTATCCGAAGATCCTTGGTACAGATGCATAAGGATATCTATTTGGTGAGTGACTGTGAACATGACCATGATGGTTGTGTTGTTTGTAGCGTTAACCCAAGAGGGTGTGTTATAGTGAAAAGGGACATCCAACGTCTGATGGATGAAGGCATGATCCAAATTGTTCAATTCCGTCATGTAGATGACGACGTCAATGTCATAGTGCCCATTTTCAAACAACAAGAGCGGTTGGTAATTCAATATGACAGCAGAAACAATAATAATGTCAGTCAAAGATCAGTGTCGCCGTTGGTAATACGGTTAGAGGGCCCAGTCCCGTATTCATCTGATAAGGATGTGCAGTACCACTACAATGCTACAATAATAAAGAATGGTTAAAAGGTCCAGTTACCTACGACTAGTTCAGTAGTGAGCATTGCTGATGTTACAAAGGTGACCCGTAGTGGTCGAGTGTTTGGGCCGGTGTTCCCAAAGGACAAAGAAGAAATGATTATTGGTAAGAAGGTGAAGGTGCCTAATGTAGATCCGATTGGTGTTTCAAAAGATATTTCTGGTGAATCCAGCAACTTGAAAGCCAGTGATGATGATGAGGTACTCCGAATGATAAAGAGGAGCGAGTTTAATATGGTTGAGCAGCTGCTCCAGACCCCCTTAAAAATCTCAGTGTTGTATCTGCTTTTTTAATTATGAAGCGCATAGAGAAGCACTATAGAGAGTTCTTGAACTAGCATACGTAGAGCATGATGTTACAGTGGATCAGTTTGATCACATTGTGGCTAACATCACTTCTAGCAACAATCTCAGCTTTTATGATGAAGAACTCCTTGAGGAGGGAAGAAATCATAACCTGGCTTTGCATATTTCAATGAACAGCAAGGAAGATACTTTGTTAAACGTGCTTGTTGACACCGGGTCGTCACTGAATGTGCTTCTGAAGTCAACTTTGTCAAAGCTATCTTACCAAGGAGCGCCTATGAGGTATAGCGGTGTAATCGTCAAAGCCTTTTATGGTTCGCGCAAGACAGTAATTGGTGAAGTGGACCTTCCAGTCAAGATAGGTCCGAGTGATTTTCATATTTCTTTTCAAGTAATGGATATCCACCCGGCCTACAGCTATTTACTGGGAAGGCCATGGATTCATGAGGCAGGAGTTGTTACCTCCACTTTGCATCAGAAATTGAAATTTGTCAAGAATGGCAAGCTTGTGATTGTTGGAGGAGAGAAGGCGTTGTTGGTTAGCCACCTGTCATATTTCTCTTATGTTGAAGCTGAGGATGAGGTTGGAACTCCGTTCCATGCCTTATCTATTGTTGTTGAGAAGAGAGTTGGGGAACCTATGTCCTCGTTGAAAGATGCTCAGAAGATTGTTGAGGAAGGTACTCTTGATCAGTGGGGGCGCATGGTAGAGGTCTCCAACAACAAGGGCAGAACCGGTTTGGGGTTCCAGAAAGGCCCATCAATTGCAAGATCTGAAGATATGCAACTCAGCTTCTGTAGCGGAGGGTTTATTGATGACAATGAACAACACTTAGCTGTTGTGCTAGAGGATAGCGAAGAGGAAGACTGCACCAACTTTGTAATGCATGGAAAGACGTGCAACAATTGGACTGCTGTTGATATTCTTGTTATTTTGCATCGATCTAAGTAATTGCTTTTATATTTGAAAATCCTTCTCCTATGCCTAAGGGAGAAGTGAACATTGTTTGGGCATTTTAAATTGATCATTAATAAAATTAATTCTATTCATCCACATCTTTGATGTTTATTTTTACTTTTTGCTTTATTCTGAAAATGGTAATCATAAAAAACATAAATAAACAATATAGTTGTCCATCTGCATAATATTTGTTCACAAATTCACTTCTCTAAAATCAAAATATCAAATCATTATGCAGGTTAGTTTCTAACCCCATTGAGTACAATGATCCTTCTCCTTCTCCAAATTTTGAATTCCCTGTGTTTGAGGCCGAAGAGGAAAGTGATGTAGAAGTGAGTGATGAATTGACTCGTCTTCTTGAGCAAGATGAAAAGATTATTCATCCGTTTAAAGAGCAGATTGAGCTAGTCAACTTAGGTTCCGAAGATGATGTGAAGGAAGTCAAGATTGGGTCTCGACTGTGTCCAGATGCTAAGAAGGGGTTGATTGATCTTCTTAGAGAGTATTCATATGTCTTTGCTTGGTCTTATCAAGACATGCCTGGGTTGGATTCTGAGATTATGGAGCATAGATTGTCGTTGAAGCCAGAATGCCCGCCAGTCAAGCAGAAGTTGAGAAGAACGCATCCTGATATGGCAATGAAGATCAAAGAGGAAGTGCAAAAGAAGATTGATGCTGGTTTCCTTGTAATTTCTGAGTATCCGGGATGGGTGGCCAATATTGTGCTTGTGCCGAAGAAAGATGGAAAAGTTCGCATGTGTGTTGAATATAGAGATTTGAATAAAGCCAGTCCAAAAGATGATTTCCCTCTGCCACACATTGATATGTTGGTAGACAATACTGCTAAATTCAAAGTCTTTTCGTTTATGGATGGATTTTTCGGATATAATCAGATCAAAATGGCCCCTGAAGATATGAAGTAGACCATATTCATTACACCCTGGGGAACATTCTGTTATAGAGTGATGCCTTTCGGTCTAAAGAATGCCGGTGCGACTTACCAAAGAGCAATGACCATTCTTTTTCATGATATGATGCATAAAGAGATTGAAGTTTATGTCAATGACATGATTGCTAAATCAATTGATGAAGAGGAACATGTAGAGCATTTATTGAAGCTATTCCAGCGTTTGAGGAAGTATAAACTCCGCTTGACTCCAAATAAGTGTACTTTTGGTGTTCATTCTGGTAAGTTGTTGGGCTTTATTGTCAGCGAGAAGGGTATTGAGGTTGATCCTGCCAAGGTCAAAGCAATACAAGAGATGCTTGCGCCTAAAACTGAGAAGCAAATAAGAGGTTTTCTCGGCCGCATGAATTACATTTCTAGATTTATTTCCCACATGACTTCCACATGTACGCCCATATTCAAGCTTCTTCGGAAAGATCAGTCTTGTGATTGGACCGAAGACTGCCAGAAAGCTTTTGACAGTATTTTAGAATATTTGCTTGAACCTCTGATTTTGTCTCCCCCTGTTGAAGGAAAACCGTTGATCATGTATTTGATTATGCTAGAAGATAGTATGGATTGTGTTCTTGGTCAGCAAGACGAGACTGGAAAGAAAGAATTTGCATTATTACTACATCAGTAAGAAGTTCACCGACTGTGAGACTCGGTATTCAATGCCTGAGAAGACTTGTTGCACATTGGCTTGGGCTACTAAGCGTCTGCCTCAGTATATGTTGAATCATACCACTTGGTTGATATCTAAAATGTATCTAATCAAGTATATATTTGAGAAGCCTGATTTAACTGGGAGGATTGCCCGTTGGCATATGTTGTTGTCAAAGTATGATATCGAGTACCAATCTCAAAAAGAGATCAAAGGTAGTATCTTGGCTGACCATTTGGCTCACCAACCAATTGAAGATTATCAGTCAGTGCAGTATGATTTCCCTGATGAAGAGATTTTGTACTTGAAAATGAAAGATTGTGATGGACCATTGCTAGAAGAAGGGCCAGAACCTGGTCCCCGTTGGGGCATGGTATTTGATGGAGCTGTTAATCAGTATGGTAATGGCATTGGGGCAATGATTATTACTCCTCAAGGCACGCACCTACCATTTACAGCTAGATTGACTTTCAAGTGTACAAACAACATGGCAGAATATGAAGCTTGCATTATGGGGCTTGAAGAGGCCATGAATCTCAGAATCGAGTATTTTGATGTCTTCGGTGATTCGGCTTTAGTTGTGAATCAAATCAAAGGGGAATGGGATACAAATCAACCAGGTTTAATACCATATAGAGATTATGCGAGGAGCATTTCAACTTTCTTTACAAAGGTTGAGTTTCATCATATCCCTCGATATGAAAACCGGATGGCAGATGCTCTTGCAACGTTGGCATCAATGATTGTAGTAAAGTATTGGAATGAAGTTCCCAATTTGTCTGTGATGCGTCTTGATAGGCCAGCTCATGTGTTTGTTGTTGAAGAAATCAAAGATGAGAAACTGTGGTATTACGACATCAAATGTTTCCTCCAAAGTCAGATTTACCCGCCTGGGGCATCTTTGAAAGATAAGAAGACTTTGAGAAGATTAGCCATCAATTTCTACTTGAATGGTGATATACTGTACAAGAGAAACTTCTACATGGTTTTTCTCAGATGCGTGGATAGACACGGAGCATAATTCTTGTTGACCGAAGTGCCTGAAGGTTCCTTTGGTACTCACTCCAATGGACATGCAATGGCGAAGAAGATGTTGCGAGCAGGTCACTATTGGCTGACAATGGAATCTGACTGTTACAAATTTATGAAGAAGTGCCACAAGTGTCAAATCTATGCTGATAAGATTCATGTTCCTCCGACACTATTGAATGTTATCTCTTCCCCATGGCCTTTCTCCATGTGGGGAATTGATATGATTGGGATGATTGAGCCCAAAGCTTCGAATGGACATCGTTTCATTTTAGTGGCGATTGACTACTTCACAAAATGGGTTGAAGCGGCATCATATGCAAATGAGACCAAGCAAGTTGTTGTAAGGTTTATCAAGAATCATATCATATGCCGTTATGGTGTGCCAAGTAAGATCATTACTGGCAATGGATCAAACTTGAATAACAATATGGTGGAAGCTCTTTGCAAGGACTTCAAGATTGCACATCATAATTCTTCTCCCTACAGACCCAAGATGAATGGGGTTGTAAAAGTTGCGAACAAGAACATCAAGAAGATTATCCAGAAGATGGTTGTCACGTATAAGGATTGGCACGAGATGCTCCAATTTGCTTTGCATGGGTATCATACATCCATCCGCACTTCAAAAGGGACAACCCCTTTCTCTTTTGTTTATGGTATGGAAGCAGTGCTCCCCGTAGAGGTTGAGATTCCTTCATTGCATGTGCTCATGGGAGCCAAGTTGACTGAGGCTAAATGGTGTCAGACCAAGTTTGATCAGTTGAATTTGATTGAAGAGAAGTGATTGACTTTCACGTGTCATGGTCAGTTGTATCAGTAAAGGATGAAGAAAGCTTTTGATAAAAAGGTCAGCCCTTGAGTGTTCAGAGAAGGTGACCTTGTGCTCAAAAAGATTTTGACGTTCAAGCCAGATTCCAGAGGAAAATGGACTCCTAATTATGAAAGGCCATAAGTTGTTAAGAGAGCCTTTTCAGGTGGTGCTCTGATTCTTACAACTATGGATGGTGAAGAGTTCACTCGTCCTATGAACACAGATGCAGTTAAGAAATACTTCGCCTAAAAAATAAAAGAACAACTCGCTAAGTTGAAAACCCGAAAGGGCGGCTTAGGCAAAAATGAGCGTCTCAGTGGATTGAAAACCCGAAAGGGCGATCCAGGCAAAAATTAGAGACATAAAACAGAAAGAATTTCCCGATAAGTTGAGTACCCCACCTTGGGGAAACTTATGCAAAAATTTGATGAATAACAAGTCCTTAAGTGCGAAACATCAGAGGTTCCCCAAGTAGTTAACCATTCGGGTATCCCTAGACGTTTGTGTTGATTCGGTTCCCCTGCAAAGTGTGTATCCCTTAGCAGAGCGCCAATTTCCTTTCCCCAACGGAGTTGGTTGATTCAGATACCCTGCGGCGTGTTGTTTTCCTCGATAGAGTTTCTGCCATCCCCAGCGGAGTTTCTGCCATCCCCAACAAAGTTCGTATTTCCTCAGCAGGGTTGATCTTCATAGGTGGTTGATTTTCCCCAGTAGATCACATTGGTTTCCCCACCGATCACCATTCAACTTGCTCCCAGTCAGAGTTTCCTCCTGGTTTCTGAGCAGATTTTGTTATGATTATTCTCTGTCGGGTTGTCTCCCATTTTTATGGTGTTGACCTAAAATTCCCCACATATTTGATGTCCTTTCCTCAGCAGATCTCCTATTTCCCCAGTTAGGGTTGAGCCTTTTTGGATTGTTGATCTCTCTGTTCTCCAACAGTTGTCTCCATATTTTGTGGATTGACCGAGGATTGTACCGTTGGTTCAAATTCTTTGCTTCACCTTTGTATCCTTTGTGATCGTTTTGTCAGCATAATCATCATATATACATATACCTATACATTCATACAATTTCATACTTACATATGTGCATCATTATCTTCGAGATTCTTATTCTCTGTTATGATGGTACTTTATCCCCATACCAAATCTGGTGTCTGTCCTCCTTCAATTGTAGAGTGTCAGCCCCTTAAGCAGAAAGACTTTAACCTTTCTCCTTTTCCCCACTGAGTTTGTTTCCTTGTGGATGATTGTTATCCTCCCCAGTTGATTATCTGGATGGAATTACTCCCCTTGAGTTATGTCCTCATTGGGTTGAGTCTTGATTGACCGATTTCTTTCTAACTCTTATCTAGATAGATGCTTTGGTCCCCTGAGAGTCTATTACCCAATAACTGGTAATATTATTCTTAGTTTGCAGTTTGTTGCTTCTTGCCCAATACCCGACAAAAGTACCCTTTTTTCCCCTCAGTAGAGTCCCCAGTGGATCTATTTCCCATGAAGTATATCCTTGATATTTTCATCCTAACCGGTGACGAATATCTTTCTTTCCCCTGCCTGAGTATATCCTTGATATGTTCACTTTAATCGGTGACGGGTATTCTCATTCTTTTGGTATTCTACCCAGCAAAAAGGTAGTTGTAATCCCTATTTTATTCCCTAGAGAGTTAATCCTTGATATGTTCGTCCTAACTGATGACGGGTTTTCTTCTCCTTTTGGTTTTCTACCCAGTAACCGGTAGTTGTAAATCCCACTTTTCCCCTGTGAGGAGTCTATCCTTGATATGTTCACCCTAACCGGTGACGGATTTTCTCTTCTATCGTATTCTATCTAGTAACTGATAGATGTAATCCCTATTTTTGCTCCTCATTCAGAGTCTATCCTTGATATGTTCATCCTAACCGATGCCGGATTTTCTCTTTGAATGGTTTTCTACCCAGTAACAGGTAGTTGTAAATCCTACTTTTCCTCCTCGCAGAGTCTATCCTTGATATGTTCATCCTAACCAGTGGCGAATTTTCTCTCCGATGGTCTTCCATCCAGCAGTCGATAGATGTAATCCCTTTCTGTTTAGTTGGTATAACCTTGATATGTTCATCCTAACCGATGACGGATACTCTCACCCTTGGTCTTCTGCCCAGTAATTGGTAGTTATAAATCCTATTTTTCTGTAGTTTTTCCCAGCAAGGCTATTCTTACCTAGTAACCGGTAATGAATTTCCCCTCCTGGCGATCCTCAGCGAGTCATCCTTGATATGTTCATCCTAACCGGTGACAGATGTTCTCTCTGTCAGATCCTTATTATCTCCTTACCCAGTAACATGTAGTGGATAATAGATTTCTACTCCTCCTGTGTTGAAGTTTATCTTCCCCAGTTGAGTTGAGTGCGCATTTCCTTAGTGAAATTGCTTTTCCTCTGCATGAGTCGAGTACCTTAGTTTTATCCTGACTTACTCATGTTCCCTGCAGATGTAGTTTGTTCCCTGACCGAGTCTTTCCATTTTATATGGATGTCCTCGAGTCCCCCAACAATTTTTAAGTCGTAGCCTAGCCTACGCGTAAACCCTTTTACCCCCCCTCCCCCCCCGTAGTTCTTGTCTCCCTAGTAAGTTTTCCTTACAAAATGCATTATGCTCCTGCGGATTTTCGGTCTCTCTGATTCTTTTTTTCCTTTGTGGCAATAGTTCCCACAGAGCATTAACTTTCGCATTCATGTCATATGCATCATTAGGTCTCTTAGGGACCAAAATTTGTTTCGCTATGTTGTTATTTAAGCCCATTCTACTGAGTTGACATGAAGATTTTAACCTTCGCCTCCTCAGTTAGAATGTCCTTAAATAGGGGCAGTTGTAAGACCCCAATTTTGACCCTAAGATCCCTCATGTAACTTCATCATATGCATTAACATTGGGATCAAACCTTGGCATCCTCCTTACCCCTCGTTCATTGGGTTTGTTTGGGGAGAGATCACCAAGTACTTTGTGATTGTATCATACTTGTATTTTATCATTTTACTAACCAAAATATCAAAAATATGTCTTTGTATTTGCCTAATTCTTTTGTAGGAAGGGCATGATCCCATTGATTCATCAAGTTCACATCTAGGGTTTGAGACCCTCATGAACAAAGAGAACAACCAAGAATTGATTCAAGGATGGTAATAAACATCATATATGAGTCCCAATGATCTCTACATGTTATATTGATCAATTATTCTTCAAACGTTTGAGGGTGATTTGCATTGGAAACCCTAGTTTGACTAGGTATCTTGAGTAACTTCTCCAACAAGCTATCTCACCAATTGATCAAATTTCTCAAGGTACACTTCAAATTTCATCATCTTATGCATATATGATCTACCATGATCCAAGAAAGACAAGAGAATTGAAAGTTAGCAAGTTGATTGATGGTGGTTGGCCAGATGAATTCATCTGATCAAAACTAGGTCTCCCTAGACCCTATCTCCTACAATTTTCACTATATGAAAATGATTTCAATAGAAAAATTACTCAAAATGACATTCCAAACAACTTTCATGTTTATACCTAGAGCTATTTTTACTTGGAAAATCATTTTCTATGTTGAAACATTATAGGTCATTTTGTCTAAACCCTAATTTGAAAGTCAACTTCCCAAGGACATAACTTGCTCAATTTTTATTAGATGAAAGATTTCTAAGTTGAAAAATCAAATTAAATGTGTCTACTTCAACTTTTATGTTTGGAGTGGGATCTAATTCAACTTTTTTGAGCATGTGATATGAGGTTACATTATAGATCACTTTTGACCTATACCATTGATCAAGTGATTTTTCCAAACTTCAAAAATACATAACTCTATCATTTCAAATCCAAATAACATGAAATTGGTTACCACTTTGAATGTCTTTGAAAGAGATACAACTTTGATGAAGACACGTTTCTCATTTGAAGCTCATATAAAAAGTTAAGCAAGGTGGAATATTGTGACATATGGTTTGACACTTAGAAAAAAATTGATATGTAAAACATTTCCGAATTTCCACCTCAAATTTATTCAAGTTACAATCTCCAAATGGAAAAGTGTTGAACATGAAAGTTATTCCTCTTGACCTCACCTTTTCAAAGAGCTCAAATTCATTAATTCTGGACAAGGAATGCATAGGCTGCGCATGGCATGAACATGGTGTCATCACTTGGCAAGAATCAAATTTCAAATCTTCATGAACACTTGCCTTGCAATCCAAGTTGAATTCAGACTATCTCACACTCATTTGTGGATTTAGGGCAATGATTTTATGGGCCTATGCGCGCCCATGCACCCATGCATCATCAATGACCAAATTTGGAAAGTGGATTTCAAGTGTGCAAAAAGCAATGGATTAAGCTATAAATAGAGCCTCATATGCTCAACATTTGACACACATTCGCGCCAACTTTGATCCCCTACCTCTAACCCTAACATTGCAAAGCATAATCCTGAGAAATTCACTTGAATTTGAGTTTGAATTTCCACTATTTTGAATTTCATATCTCCAGGGATCCACAAGCTTTTGAGCATTCAATCCTTCTTCTGCAAGCATTTGGAGTAAGATCAAGCACGGGCAAGAGCAAGATCAGTTGAATCCAGACCTCCATTGAAGGTATTTTCCAGAAATTTTGATCTATTTGATTCTCTCTAATTCTTGCTCAATTCAATTGATTCTTTGGTTGTCTGAAGTCCTACTAATGTAGGCAAGAAGATTGAGTTGCTTTGAGGCCAAATCGAAGCAACTCAGTTCATGTACCTCAAATTTGAACTCCATGTATCTCTAAATATACTTGGAGTTAGAGTGAATTGAGGCTAGATTCGAACTCTGTGCCATTTTTACTTTGAAGTCATGTCCTTGTTTTTAATTTTGGTGATGGTTATGACTGAACCAGTCCGGCGAGGTTCGCCGGAGAAGACAACCGGTCCTTGGTCGTCGGTGGTGTGCTGGATGGTTCTGAGCCATAGGATCCTTTTAAAATGATTTAATCTCGTGCGTTCCTTTTGAATTACATGCCTCTTGCGCGCTGACTTGAGTGCACGGTGGAACCCGTGTTTTGATCCACTTGATCTTCCCCCTCAATTAATGAGGGAGACCAAGTGGTCCACGTTTTTCTGATATTTTAATTTTCATTTTAATTTCTTTATTTTCAATAATTCATATTAAATTTAATATTGATCCAAAAAATATGGGACTTCACCAAAAAATTTCAAATATTTTTCTCTTTCATATTCTGAATTAAACTTATTTTTTGGATCATTATTAATATTTTTCATGAATTAATTGATTTTGCATTTGTTTTTAATTGTTTAAAAATATTTTTAAATGTCCAAAAATTTTGAATTTTTTTCTCCAAGGTCCTTTGACCTTGTTTGACCTATGATAAATCTCATGGCCATTTCTTTGGTGTTTTGATGAGATTTTAGGAATTGGACAAACCATATTTAATTTAAATGCACTATTTTAGTATTTTTTTTAATTTGAGTAAATGCCAAATAAATTTGTTGACCAATTGTGATGACTTGTTTATGTTTGACTCTTGTTGTTGGGCCTTGGTCAAGGTTGATTTGACTTTGTCAACTTAATATCATTGGATTTAGGGGATTGATGGAATGTACATTCCATCTCCCAAAATGAATGGATGATATTAATTTGGTAAAAGTCCTCCTTTGACCCATTTGTGTTTTAATCCATTCCCCTCCCACTTCGTATTATTCCCTTTCTTCATTAATTCATTCCATTTGGCCTATGATATCTCAAAATCCTAAGGCTAGTTGATTGAAAAATTAACATGAGTATGGATGAGATTAGGTCACCCCTTTTGCATATTCTTTTTGTGTGTGGTATGTTTCATGAGCATAGTCTACCATACTATGTCTCTAACATGCATTAACACCAAAAATTTATTGCCCCGCCTCAAATAGTTGTGACTTCTACATAAGTCCAATTACGATTGCTTAACATAGCGCTAAATTTGTGACATAAAAGGCATAAGCATTCTAGTTAGTGAGATTGTAAGTCTCCCCTCTTTCATGGTATTGTGTGGAAACTTGGCCTTTTTTCCTTCCTTTAGAAGATGTCTTGGTTCAAGGTTCCATGCTTGTGATAAGTGGGTTGAGTGTTCTCCAAAGAATGACTTCAATTAAAAAGCAAAAGCCAAGCAATACTAACTTCTAACCTATTAACTACTAACTTTTAATTTCAAGCCTTTACTTTAATGCAATTTACTTTTAGCACTTTATTTCATTTTCAATTGTTCATATCATTCTAATTGTTTATGTTAATGCAATTTTCACTTTGTCCACTTGGACCATATTGTGCGATATATTTTGTTTGTATACTTTGTTTGCTTGTGTGGCCTTTGACCATTAATGTACATAATAACAACAAAAATCCTAAAACCCTTTTGAGTGGACTGTTGGCTTGATCTTGGACAAATGGACTTAGAATCTAGGCAACCTTCCTATGCTAAAGGATTTTGTACATAGTTGTAAATCCCATTTCTTTAATTTCAAAATCTCTCTCTCCATTTTTCAAAATCTTCTTTGTGTGAACTACTTTTGTTCTAAACTTTGACCACTTTGCAAAAAAGATAGAAACTTTGGCCTTATGCCATTGCATTTTTAAAATTCTTTTCTTAAATCAAACTTGTAAATAAACTTAACTATACTTGACCTAAACTTTCAAAAAGCCAAAAAGAACTAACTCATTCAAACTATTTTTAGGCCTTTGTGCCTTTCAAACTTAAATTTTGTTAAAAGTAACGCATCCACTTTGAAATTTGTATCACGAACTACGAGGTTTTGATCCCTCATTTTTATGTTGGTACTTAGGTACAAGAACGAAGGTCTTGTCAAACACAAAAATATAATCAGTGAATTCTTTTATCATCCCCCCATTCTATTTGTTTGTAAACATCACTTTATACCAAGTACATATGCATACAAAAAGGGCTCCCTAGGAGTACCTAGGACACTTTGGGTGCTAACACCTTCCCTCTGTGTAACCAACCCCCTTACGGGTAATCTCAGACATTTTATTAGTTTTGATTTGAAAACTTCTTACTTTTGGGTTTTGTTCGTACTTTTTCCTTTTTCCCTTGGAAACAATAAAAGTGCGGCGGCGACTCTTGTTATTTGATCTCTAGCTTGTCAATAGCTTGATGATCATGGATTTACCGCTACACTTATGCCATTGAAAATTTCAAAATTTTCTTAATAAAATTTATAAGTAAACTTAACCATATTGACTTTAATTTCAAAAAGACAAAAAGAACTAACAACCCCATTCAAATCATTGACCTTTTATGCCTTTTCTTGTTAAACTTTTTGTTAAAATCAATTCATCGACTTCTTTGAAATTTTTACCATGAACTACGAGGTTTTGATCCCTCATTTTTTTGTTGGTACGTAGGTGTAAGACCAAAGGTCTTAACAAACACAAAAATATAATAATGAATTCTTTTCTCATCCCCTCACTCTATATTTTACCAAACATCATTTTGACCAAATCATTTGCACACAAAAAAGGTCTCCCTAGGAGTACCTATGACACTTTAGGTGCTAATACCTTCCCTCTGTGTAACCAACCCCCTTACCTGTAATCTCTGATATTTTATTAGTTTTGATTTGAAAACATCTTATCTTTGGGTTTTGCTCGTACTTTTGCCCTTTTTCTTTGGAAACAATAAAAGCGCGGTGGCGACTTTTGGTTTTATTAACGTCAAGTTTATCTATAGCTCCATGGTCATGAATTTACTGGTACACTGTAGCGGTAAATTCATGACCATCAAGCTATGGATAAACTTCACGTCAATAAAACCAGAGTCGCCACCGTGTTTTTATTGTTTCTAAAGGAAAAGGGAAAAGTACGAGAAAAACCCAAAGATAAGTTTTCTAATCAAAACTAATAAAATTCCAGAGATTACAGGTAAGGGGGTTGGTTACATAGAGGGAAGGTGTTAGCACCCAAAGTGTCATTGGTACTCCTAGGGAGCCCTTTTTTGTGTGCATATGTTTTTGGGTATAAATGATTTTTGATAAAATATAGAGCGTGGGGATGAGAAAAGAATTCATTGGTTATATTTTTGTATTTGACAAGACCTTCTGTCTTGTGCCTACGTACCAACATAAAAATGAGGGTTGAAAACCTCGTAGTTCGTGGTAAAAATTTCAAATAAGTTGGTGAGTTGATTGTTAATAATAAATTAAATGAAAAGGCACCAAAAGGCCAAAGATTTGAATGGGGTTGTTAATTATTTTTTTCTTTTGAAATTTAAGTCATTATGGTTAAGTTTATTTACAATTTTGATTTAAAAAAAAAATTTTAAAATCCAATCACATAAGACCAAAGCTTATAATCATTAAAACATGTCTAAGTTTGAAATCACAATCAAATAAGGTTTTTGAAAAGAGGGAGAAGTTTTGAAATTTAAGAAGTGGGAGGAGATTAGGAGACTACCCAAAGTAAAAATTTAAAAGTTAAGAGTTGAAAGGATCTGACCAATGGGATGCAATCCAACAGACAAGAATGTCATATAGAAACCCATTTGCTTTTGGACTTTGATCAGGCAATAAGCAATAAGAAATGAGCAATATCTAGACATCATCAAGATCAAGGCATCAAATAAATATAGCCATACCCAAGCAAGCATTCCAGTAGCTAGCAGTCTTCAGTGTATTCTAATATATCAAATGAAATATTCCTTGATCAACTCAGAATAAAACATCAGACGTAGGCAATGACAAAATAATAATTAGGAATGAAGACAAAGAAGCAGATGAATCCAAGGCACCCAAGGTCTTGCATCAGATGAAAGTCATTGTCAAAGATAACTCAGTCTCTAATTTTGGCATTGGCCAAGTCTTTTAGCATAGGGAATGTTGCCTAATTCTAAGTCTAAAAAGCTCATATCAAGTTCGAACAGTCCACCAAATGTTTTTTAGGGTTTTTGTTGGTATTGGGTGTTTTAGGGTCCTAAGACCACAAACAAAATCAAAACACACAAACAAATATATACAATCACAAGATATGGCTCAAATGATCAAAATGAAAAGGACTGAAACATAAACAAGTTATATGGAATGTAAATGGCAATGAATGATAAATGACTAAAATTTAAATTGCGTAAGGTAACTGACTTGGAAGTAAAAGCATAATGAATAAAAGTTAGTCAATGGTTCGTCAAATGTTAGTGTTGAGTTTTAATTTATTAAGTTATTCTTTGTAGAACACTCAACCATTCATTCACGAGTTTGAATCCTTGAACCAAGACATCTTTCATGAGAAGGCCTCCAACTTGGATAATTCAACAAGTACGCCACTAGATCTCATGAAAGGAAAAAAGGTCAAGCTCCCACACAATGCCATGAAGAATGGGAGAGTTTTACAATCTCACTTACTAGAATGCTATGCTTTGATGTTCAAATTTACCTCTATGTTAAGCAATCGTAATTGGACTTATGTAGAAGTCACAACTATCTGAGGTCGGGAAATAAAAATATAAGTGTTAATGCATGTTAGAGATTTGGTACAAGGAACCAAACTCCTAAAACATACCACACACCAACAGAAAATGGGAGGGGCCTATCTCAGTCAGACTTGTATTGATTCATCTAACACAAGGTCATTGATGAATCAGTCAGCATTTAGACATTAGAGATTTCATTGGTCAAATGAGGGAATGGGGAAGAATGGGGATGAATATGAAGAGGGAAGGGGGAAATAGAATCCAAATTGATCATGAAAGGAATTTCATCTGATCAATACCATCCATTCATTTTGGGAGATGAAATGTACATTTCATCAATCCCCTAAATCCAATGGTTTTGATCAAACAAAAGTAAAATCAACCATGACCAAGGCCCAAACAGAAAGTCAAACATTACAAGACCATAAAAATGGCTCAACATAAATTTCAAGCAATTATTCAATTAAAAATCAAATTAAAAATGAATTAAAATGCATTTTAATTTGGTCAAAACCTAAAATCCCTTAAAACCACCAAATAAATGGCTAAGGGATTTATCCTAGTTCAAACAAGGTTAAAGGACCTTAGACAAAGAAATTCTTAATTTTTAGAAAGTCATAAGTATTTTAAAACATTTTAAAATATGTGCAAAAATATTTAATTCATGAAAAATACCAAAATTAATCCAAAGAATGATTTTAGTTCAAAATATGGAAGAGAAAAATATTTAATGATTTTTGGTGAAAGTCCCATACTTTTTGGATTAAAAATGAAATTTCTATGAATTAATAAAATAAGTGGATTAAATGGAAATTCAGAAAATACAAAAAAACAAGGGCCATCAGATCTCCCTCATTAATGGAGGTGGTCGATCTGATGGTCAGGCACACACTTCACACCATACACCTCAGTCAACGCGTCAGAGTGATGGTAATCACAAGTAGTGGTAAAGATTAAAACACTTCAAATGGATTAGAAGGTTGGGAGAGTGCCAACCCACCACCTGAGTCGTAGCTCCGATCTTCTTCTCCGTTGGACCTCATCGGACTGGTCCACCACCAACCTTCACCAAAATAAAAAGTGTGGACATGATTTTAACTAGGGCACAGACAAAATGACCTTTAATCTTTCACCATAAGAAATGACTTTCCAAGAAAAACTAGATCTTGATGTCAACATGAAAGTTGTTTGGAATATCATTAGTAGTAACCTTTCTATTGGAATCATTTTAATATGACAAAACTTGTAGGAGATAGGGTCTAGGGAACCCCATTTTTGACTAGTTGACTTTCTCTTGTCAACTTCTTTGAACCCACTTGCAAACATGAAATTATCTTGATCTTTGGGACTCATGGATGATCATATATGCATAAGATGATGTATAATGAAGTATACCTTGTTATATTTGACCAAATGTTGAAGAAACTTGTTGAAGAAGTCACACAAGATACCCAGATGAATTAGGGCTTCCAATGCAAACTAGCTTCAAACTCTTAATAATTTCTTGATCAAAATGATAAATGAAGAACATGGGGATCCATATTAAATGTTTATAACCATTGTGAAACTTTCCTTGATTTATCTCTTTCATTGAGGGCCTCAAACCCTAGTTGTAAACTTGATGAGACATAGGTGGACACACACACTACCTACAAAAGAAACAAAGCTATACATAGATGTATTTTATTATTTTGGTTAGTAAACAAAGAAAAACAAAGTATGATACAATTAAATGTGCTTGGTGATCTCTCCCAATGCAAACACAATGAATGAGGGATAAGGAGGATGCAAAGGTGTGATCCCAAAGCCAATGCAAATGATAAGATAACATGAGGGATTTTAGGGTCAAAATTAGAGTCTTACATACACCAAGAAAGATCATTACTAATAATGGATCCAACTTGAACAATAATATGGTGGAATCTCTTTGCAAAGACTTCAAGATCGCACATCATGATTCTTCTCCCTACAGACCTAAGATGAATGGGGTTGTTGAAGCTGCGAATATGAATATTAAGAAGATCATTCAGAAGATGGTTGTGACATACAAAGATTGGCATGATATCCTCCCCTTTTTTTTGCATGGGTACCGTACATCCGTCCGCACTTCAACAAGGGCAACCCGTTTCTCTCTTATTTATAGTATGGAAGTTGTACTCCCCGTAGAGGTTGAGATCCCATCATTGCATGTTATGATGGAAGCTAAGTTGACAGAAGCTTAATAGTTCCAGACCAGATATTATCAGATGAATTTGATTGAAGAGAAATTATTTACTGCCATGCATCATGGTCATTTATATCAACAAAGAATGAAGGAAGCTTTTGTAGGAAGGTCAAGCCTCGTATGTTTCGATAAGGTTACCTCTTGCTCAAGAAGATATTATCTTTCAAACCTGATTCTAGGAGTAAATAAACTCCTAATTATGAAGGACCATATGTTGTTAAGAGAGCTTTCTTAGGTGGTGCATTGATTCTTATCACTATGGATGCTGAAGAGTTCATGCATCCTGTGAAAGCTGATGTAGTCAAGAAATACTTCGCCTAAAAAGAAAAGAATAGCTCGCTAAGTTTAAAACCAGAAAGGGCGGCTTAGGCAAAAATGAGCGTCTTAGTGGGTTGAAAACCCGAAAGTGAGATCCAAGCAAAAGTTAGAGACATAAAACATAAAATTCATCTAGGTAGATTGAGTACCCCACCTTGGGGAAATCTAGGCAAAAATTAGGGATTATGGCAAGTAACTGCATCCAACCGGTCCCGACCTTTGAAGCAATTTTGAGCAGTCATTTGGTTCTGATTCATTATTCTCAATCAAAGACAAGCACAATGGATTTCGAAGTTGGTAGGGAGAGTAGTGGTCATTATATTCAATTTATCCCTTTTCCATGTAAATTACCATTTTCAAACTTTGTAAATATCCATGGATTCCAGCCATTTACGAACACCATTCTATTAAATAAAGTTGAGTGTTTATCCAATTATTTCGTATTCTTATTTGTTTCTATTTTAAAATTTAATTTTTATGATGATAACTTTGAAATAAATAAATCAATGAACAATCATTTTTCTTAAAATAATAAGGCATTTACTTTATAAAATAAACGATTTCAAAAAGGAATGTCAACAGCAATCTAAAGGTGGTAAGTCTTGACGTGTGAAGCATTATTGGTTTTCCCCGAGAAGTCGTTTGGTAGCTTTACCTCCACAATAGTTTATTGTTCATCTCCAGCATGATTTGTGGGTTTTCATCCCTGATAGAGCTGATGTGTTGTTTGCTTTGCAAGTCATCTTTCCCCAGCCGAGTTGTTCATGTTTTTGCATTTCACAATTTATGTAATTGTGAATGAACCTTCGATTATCTTGGAACTTTTATTTGGTCTCCAAATCCCCAACGCATTTACTTGCGTGTTGCATAGCCGTGACAATTTCTCCCTTGTATGAGTATGTGGATCTTGTTGATATTTTGGTACCTTGGAATTGGTTTATTTTTCAATCTCCAAGGAGAGTCTGATGGCTATTGCTTTCCTTTTGTTGATCTTTGTATCCTCGTGTGGACTTTGATTCGTCCGGGCAAATTGTTGTATCCTTGGTGAAGCCCCAAAGAGATGTTATTGGGATGGAGTCCCCAGTAGAGCATCTGGTTCTCCTCACTCAGAGTTTTACCTCTTGTCGTGACTTGAGACCCCAACAGACTTCCATTTTATGATAGAAGATCTTCCCCCATCCCTAGTTGTGCTTGGTTCTGAGTAGTGTTGTTGGTGTCCCCTATAAGGTTGTCTCCCATTTGATATGGTGTTAACTTAAAATCCCCCACAACGTTGACTTGTTAGAATCCTCAACAGATCCCTCTTTAACCTCAACATTTAGGGTTGGATGCAAGTTCTTCATGCCTTTTCCCGACCAGAGTTGAATCCATCTTGAAGTTATGATTTTATATCCTTGATGATTTATTTTCATCCCTAGCAAGTTCTCCAGTTAGTGTTTCCATCTTGTCGAGATTAGCCAAGTATCTAGTTGTGATGATTCAAATCTTCGTTATTTGTATCCTTTGTGCTCATTCGTCAGCATAATTGTATACATACTCATGGATATACGTGCATGAAAGACATCATCAGATATTTCATTGTGTATTTTTATCGCATTGATCTTTCTTTTGATCCCCTGCTTTGGTGATATTACTTCCCCGTGCAAATTGGTGTGTCTCTCCTCCTTCAATTGTATAGTGTCATCCCCTTTAAGCAGAAAGTTTTTATATTTTCGCCTTTCCCCACTGAGTTATTACCTCGTGGACGATTATTATTTCAGTTTCCTCCCCAGATTATTATCTGGATGGAACCATTCCCCTTGAGTTATATCCTCATTGGGTGGAGTCTTGTTTGACCGTTCCTTTCTAGTTCTTACCTAGACAGATCTTTTGGTCACCGAGAGCTTATTACCCAGTAACTGGTAATATTCTTCTTGATGTTGAGTACTTTACTTGTGTTAATTTACCCAGTAGCCGGTAAAAGGTAATTTACTTCTTTGATCCTATTTCCAGCAGATTCGTTTTTTTCGTTTCCCTAGCAAGTTTATCCTTGATATGTTCATCTTAACCGATGTCGGATATTCTTCCTATTTGTGGTATTCTTCCCAATAAAAAGGTATTTGTAATTCCTACTTTCCCCAGAAGAGTTTATCCTTGATATGTTCACTTTAATCGATGATTGATTTTCTCTTTCTTTCGTATTCTACCCAGTAACCGGTAGTTGTAATTCCTATTTGCGGTATTCTGCCCAGTAAATGGTAGATATAAATCTTATTCTCACTCTGAGTCTATCCTTATTATGTTCACTTTAACCGGTGACGGGTTTTCTCTCTCTTCGGTCTTCTACCCAGTAACCGGTAGTTGTAAATCCTATTTTCCTCGGCAGTCTATCCTTGATATATTCACTTTAACCGGTGACGGATAGTCTTCCTTTGAGTATATCCTTGAAATGTTCATCTTAATTGGTGACAGATACTCTCTCTTTGATCTTTTTCCCGGTAGCAGGTAGTTGTAATTCCTATTTGGTTTCTTTTCCCCAGTAGCTCATTCTTACCCGGTAACCGGTAATGAATATGCTTCTTTTTTCTCAACGAGTCATCCTTGATATGTTTACCCTAACTGGTAACGGATGTCCCTCTGTCCGAGTGTATTATCTCCACACCCAGTAACCGATAGTAGATAATATATCTCTTTTACTCCTATGTTGAAGTTTTTCTTCCCAATTCAATTTGGTTTCGTATTTCTGTGAGAAATTGAATTCCCTTTGGCATTTGATTATTTCAGCCTCATCCTGATTTAGGCATTTCCCCAGTAGGTGGTTCTTGATGTATTGGTGTTATCCTGATACATGCATATTTCCTTTTTCCCCAACCGAGTCTTTCCACTGATTTATTTTCATCGAAAATCCCCTCATGTCTCCAGCAGTTTTCAAGTCGTAGCCTGGCCTACGCATAACTTTTATCCCTAGAGTCTCGGTCTCCCCAGTGAGTTTTTCCTTATGGAATACATTATGCTCCTATGGACTTTTGGTCTCTCTGTATTCTTTTCCTTTGTGGAAATATATTCCCCACAAATATTATTTTTGCATTCACATCATATGCATCATGAGGTTTTTCTTCCCTAGTTGAGTTTGGTTTCGTATTTTTGCAATATATTCCCCACAAAAATTTGTTTATAGAAGTTATTTAAGTCAATTCTTCTGAGTTGATACAAAGATTTTAAGCTTCACACCCTCATATAGAATGCCCTTAAATAGGGGCAGCTATAAGACCCCAATTTTGACCTTAAGATCCCTCATGCTATCTCATTATTTGTATTGGCTTTTGGATCGCACATTGGCATATTCCTTACCCCTCATTCATTGGGTTTATATTGGGAGAGATCACAAGCACATTTGATTGTATCATACTTTATTTTCTTTTATTTACTAACCAAAATACCAAAAATATGTCTATGGGTAGCTTTGTTTCTTTTGTAGATAGTGTGTGTGTCCACATGTGCCTCATCAAGTTCACAACTAGAGTTTGCGACCCTCAATGCAATAGATCAATATAGGAAAGGGCCATAATGTCTATAATCATCATATATGGATCTCCATGTTCTTTATTTATCATTTTGATCAAGAATTCATCAAGAGTTTGAAGGTTGTTTGCCTTGGAAGCCCTAATTCATCTAGGTATCTTGTGTGACTTTATCAATAAGTTTCTTCATCAATTGGTCAAAGATATCAAGGTATACTTAATTTTACCTTATCTTAAGCATATATGATTCTCCATGAGCTCCAAAGAGTAAGATAACTTCAAGTTTGCAAGTTGGTTCAAGGAGGTTGACTAGAGAAAGTCAATTGGTCAAAACTAGGGCTCCCTAGACCTTATCTCCTACAATTTTAATGTTGACATCAAGACCTAATTCTTCTTGGAAAGTCATTTTGTATGGTGAATGATTATAGGTCATTTTGTTTGTGCCCTAGTTAGGAGGTCAACTTCCAAGAGCCATAACTTGCTCAATTTTTATGATATGAAGGCCATACAAGTTTAATGATAAATTTTAAGATGTATTATACAACTTTTATTATTTGATAAATGTCAAATTCTACTTGAAAGGGAATGTGCCAAGAGGAAACATTATAGGTTATTTTGGGTCATTACCATTGAACAAGCAATTCTCCTCAACTTCTAAAATTGATAACTACCTCATGCAAGATCCAGATGGTGTCAAATTTGTGACAAACTTGAATAGTAATGAAAGATCTACGGTTTGGTGAAGGAACCATTTTCATTTGAAGCTCATATCAAAAGTTATTCAAGGTGGAAGAAGTGGTCATTTGACTTTGTACTTAGAAATTTTCAACCATGTTTAACTTCTCCAACTTCCACCTCAAAATTCATCATGATACAAGTTCCAAATGAAAACATATTCAATAAAAACTTTGTTCCCCTTCATGCCACCTTTCTAAAACATCCAAGATCATGTCATTTGGAGCATTTTTGAAGGACTTGCGCATGGGTGTAATCCATGGCTTCATTTGGTAAGTTCCATGGTCAACTTTCATTTCACTAATGCATGACTTCATACTATTGTCTTTGGTTATTTACACATCATTATGGACCATTTACAATCATTTCATAGGCATATCACACGCACATGCACCCATGCAACTTGAGTTGCTATTTTTGGTTCAAAATTGGAAGTGTGTGGAAATGAATGCAAAGGCCTATAAATACATGTCCTCATGCTCAGAATGAGGGGGGCCTTGCCCAAGCTTTGAACTACAAACACCCTAACCCTCCATTGATATAGTTTCTTGAAAATTCCTCTTGAAATCGAGTTTTGATTCTCATTCTGTTTTGGAATTGAAACTCCAGGAATTCAAAGCCCTTTTGTATCCATTTCATCTCCTACAAGCTAGTAGAGTTGAGCCAAAGCAAATTGGAAGCAAGATCAAGCTCAAATGAAGCAAACCGAAGGTGAATTTTCAGATTCTTCTCCTCTTCGATTCTCCCTCATTTCTCAACTATTTTGCTTGTTTATTGGTTATCTCAAGTCCTACCAATGTAGGCAACAAGATTGGGTTGCTTTGAGGATAAATCAAAGTAACTCAGATCATGCACCTCAAACTTCAAATCCACGTATCTTTCAATATACTTAGAATTAGGTGAAATTGAGGCCAGATTCGAGCTCCTGAGCATTTTTTCGTTCGAATAGTGTACTCACTTTTCATTTTCTTGTTGGTTGGTGGTGGACAAGTCCGGTGAGGTCCACCAGAGAAGATGACAGAAGCCCTAGCTTCGGTGATGTGTTGGTGTGTTTGATAACAGTGTTTAAATAACCGTGTTTGTAGCGTGTTTGACTTGAGTGTACCATAGACTCCACACGTGTGGCCATCAGATCTGCCACCTCAATTAATGAGGGAGATCTGATGGCCCTTATTTTTTTTTATTGTCTTTGTAATTTCTGATTTTTCTTATAATCCTTTTATTTTATTCAATTCGTAGAAATTTCATTTTTAATCCAAAAAATATGGGACTTTCACCGAAAATCTTTAAATATTCTGAATTAAAATCATTTTTTGGATTAATTTTAATATTTTTTGTGAATTAAATGATTTTAGACTTGTTTTTAAATATTTTAAAATACTTATGACTTTCCAAAAATTGTGAAAGTTTTGTCTAAGATCCTTTGACCTTGTTTAACCTAGGATAAATCCATTGGTCACTTATTTGGTGTTTTGAAGGAATTTGAGGTTTTGTCCATTTTAAAATGTATTTTAATTGATTTTTAATTGAATAAATGTTTAAAAATTGTGTTGAGCTATTTAATTGGTCAGGTGATGTTTTACTTTCTGTTTGGCTTTGATCATGGTTGATTTGACTTTTGTTTGACCAATACTATTAGATTTAGGGGATTATTGAAATGTACATTTCATCCCCCAAAATGAATGGATAGTATTGATCAGATGAAATCCCTCCTATGATCAATTTGGGTTTCTATTTCCACTTCCATCTTCATCTCCATCCCTATTCTTCCCCAATCCATCATTTACCAATGAATTCTCTTCATGTCTAATGCTAGTTGATTCATCAATGACCTTGTGCCAGATGAATCAACATGAGCCTGACTGAGATAGGTCCTTCCCATTTCTTTTAGTGTGTGGTATGTTTTAGGAGTTTGGTTCTTTTTACCAAATCTCTAACATGCATTAACACCTATATTTTTATTGCACGGCCTCAGATAGTTGTGACTTTTACATAAGTCTAATTACGATTGTTTAAGATACAACTAAATTTAACCAAAAAGGCATAGCATTCTTGTAAGTGATATTGTAAGTCTCCAATTCTTCATGGCATTTGGTGAAAACTTGACATTTTTTCCTTTCATGAGAGCTAGTGGCATACTTGTTGATTTATCCAAGTTGGAGCCCTTCTCATTGATGATGTCTTGGTTCATGTGTTCATATTTGTGAATGAATGGTTGAGTGTTCTCCAAAGAATGACTTGATCAATTAAAATTATTCACTAACATTTGACTAACTCTTTATTAATGTTGCTTTATTTTCAAGTCATTCACTTAATGCAATTTAAATTTCCGTACCTTTATCATTCATTGTCATCTACATTTTATGCAACTTGTTTATGTTTCAAGTCCTTTTCACTTTGCTCACGTGAGCCATATCATGTGATTGTATATATTTTTTGCTTGTGATTTTGTTTTTGTTTGTGGTCTTAGGACCTTAAAATACTTAATAACAACAAAAAACCCTAAAAAATATCTTGGTGGACTGTTGGACTTGATCTGAACTTTAGGACTTAGGATAGGCAACTTCCCTATGCTTTGAGGACTTGGCCAATGCCGCTATCTGAGACTGACCTATCCTTGACTGTGCATTTCATCTGATGCAAAAGCTTGAGTGCCCCTATTTCACCTATTATATTTCCTCTTTGTTTAATCTGTTATTTTGACTTTGTGATTATTGTCTGATGATTGCTTCTGAGTTCACCTTAAGGGATATTTTCATCTGATACATTGGAAGATATTGAAGGTTGCTAGCTATTGGAGTGCTTGCTTGGATATTATGGCTATCTTTATTTGAAGCCTTGGTCTTCATATGGTTTTCTTGGATATTTCTTATGCTTGTTGCTTGCTAAAGTTCAAAGGGAAATGGGTTTCTATGTGACATTCTTGTTTGTTGGATTGTATCCCATTGGTCAGATCTTTTCAACCCTTAACTTTTTATTTTTTTCTAGGATAGTCCCTTCATCTCCTCCCACATATTAAATTTCAAAATCTCTCCCTATTTTCAAAAACCTTCTTTATTTGTGTTTTTTAATTTAGACATGTTTTAATGATTAGAAACTTTGGCCTTATGCCATTAAATTTTCAAACTTTTTCTTAATCAAACTTATGAATGATTTTAACCATATTGACTTTAATTTCAGAAGGACAAAAAGAACTAAAAACCCCATTCAAATCTTTGGCCTTTTATGCCTTTTCTTGTTAAACTTTTGTTAAAATCAATCCACCAACTTCATTGAAATTTTGATCCCTCATATTTATGTTGGTACGTAGGCATAAGACGGAAGGTGTTGTCAAACACAAAAAATATAATTAATGAACTTGATTATCATCCCCCCCACTCTAAACTTTTATCAAACATCATTTTGACCAAAACACTTGCACATAAAAAAGGGCTCCCTAAGACACTTTGGGTGTTATCACCTTCCCTCTGTGTAAAAATCAATGAAATAAAATATGGAAAAATAAAAAACAGATGAAGAAAAATAAAAGAGAATTTTAGAAATTAATTTGGGATTTTTTGGATGAAAAATGAAATTACTATGAATTTTTAAAGAAAAAGAAATTAAAAATAATAAAAGAAAAATATCTAAGATCCGAAAAAAACATTGAGCGTTGGATCACATCTCATTAATTGACGCGGCAAATCAAAAACTCCAATGGTTAGGACGCACGATGGAACGCGCTACAAGCCAAACACATGAACTAGTTTAAATTCAACCAATCGAAACATTTCAATTTGCCAACGTGTCTGGTTCAAACTCAGACAACCTGAGAAAACTCTGGTCGTCTTCTCCGGTGAGCTCTCACTAGAGTTTCATCATTTGGTAAATTTAAGACATAGGACCACCACCATTGTGATCCTCTTCTCATCCTGAATTCAACCTCATACTCCAAATTCATTTATGTGAACTGAGCAAAGGGAATTTTAAAAAAGTTTCATAAACAAGCAATCCACGAAAAAATAAAATAAATGATGAACACGATCAATCAACACTAAATATGTTAGGGGAAATCATCAGAGAGTGAAGGACTACATTGTGGTAACTTGTTTGAGTTCAGATGATGCTTAGAACTACCTTGTCTAGATGGTGATCAGAAGTTGATGAAGCACTTCATAAGGTCTTAGAGCTTAGGAATTATTGCAAAAGTTTCATAGGATGCCGATGATGCAAATGGAATCAAGAAATTGGATTGAAACAAACTGAAACTCAAAACATGATAGTTGAATTTTCTGGAAAAATTTCAAGTTGCAATAGGGGTTTCTTGGCTCTCAAAATCTTGAAAATGAAGGCAATAGCTTCCTTTATTTATAGGGAATGTGATGGGATCCAAATACGTGTGAAATGATGCAGAATTTGTGCAAAATGAATTTGATCCAAATGTGTGAAAAGTGTGACTTGAAACTCATCAAAACTCATCCAAATGATGCATTTAAAGTGTCAATTAACTTTTGAAGACTTGTTAAAACATGTTTAGGACATAAAAACTTGCTAATTTGGCTTGGAATTGAGATCAATCATGATCAAATTTTGGGCAATGGTGATTTCTTCAGTTCCAAGTCACCAAGTTCAACTCAATGGGGCATCCTACTCAAGAGGCTTTTTTATCCCATTCTTTTAGCAATATGTTAACATCATGGCCAAGATTACAATGTTCCAATAAAGGTTAAATTTTTATGTTTGAGCACAAAGTTTTGGCATATTGAAGTTGGCATGAAAAACTGGTTATGTAACTTAGAAAAATTTGAGTGCTTCATGGTTGAAAATGACCTATAATGTCCCAATTAATTCCATGTCCTTCTAAGCATATTATGACCTTGGTCCTTGAAGAAAACGTATAGAGAGTATCGCCAATGACATTGTGCAAAAAGAATCAGCTTCATATGTTGAAAATTGAAGAAGTTATGATCCACGAAAGTTGGGAAAAAGTCACTTGAAAATAGGTCAAATTTCACTAAGTCCACAAATGAGAATTGAAGGAGTCATGTGAAAAAAAAGGGCATTCAAAAATGTTGAGAATTGAAGGAGTCATGATCCTTGGAACTTTGACTTCAAAATATTAACTTTTAGGTCAATCTTCTTTGAACAAGCTTGGGTATTTGGACTTTTCTTGCATTTCAAAGCACATGGGTGATCATTTGAACTCAAGATAAGGTGTCCTTGATTGCCTCTTGATTAAATTTCTTAAAGCTTGAAGTTGCTTGTTGAAGAAGGTATGCAAATAAACACATGAACCTTTTGACTTTCCTTGAGAGGTAAGCCACAAAACTTTGAGATGCTCTTGATTTGAAAATTCCTACCTTGCATAATAAACTTAAGGGAAACAAGCCATATTTTTGGTATTTTGATTAGTGGTTAGATAAGAAATGAATTAAATAAATATAAAGGTAAAACACCAACAAAGAGGTGTTTGGTGATCCCTGCAAAAGCAAACCTAGAGATGGATAAAAGGGAAAGACCAAGATGTGACCTTGTTTGTATGTAAATGATATGTGAGATCATATGGTTAAAAATTAGGGTATGACAGATGCCTCTATTTAAGTTTCTTCAATTCGGAGATATGAAGGTTGAAATCTTCGTCTCGACAAGATTGGAGAGACTTGAAAATAAACGATGCATGGCTAGAAAACTAACTAAAGATCCAACGGGGAAGACTTATCAAAACAAGACTTCGTCGGGGAAAAGTAATTATCAACTACCAGCCAAGTGGATAGGAATAGGAAAATTACCTAACTATTAGCGGAGTGATAGCTTAATAAAGGTAATAAATCAAGGAGAATAATTACCAACTACCAGCCAATTGGTAACCTAACAAAGGTAACCAATCAAAGGTAAAAGGAATATTATCCACTATCATCCGAGTGATAGCTTAATAGAGGTAATAAATCAAGGAGAATGATTACCAACTACCAGCCAAGTGGTAACTTAACAAAGGTAACCAATTAAAGGTAAAAGGAATATTACCCACTATTAGCCGAGTGATAGCTTAACAAAGGTAGTAAGCTCAAAACAGAATGATTACCAACTACCAAGCATGTGGTAACTTAACAAAGGTGACTAATCCAAGGTAAGAGGAGTATTACCTACTATCAGCCAAGTGATATCTTAACAAAGGTAATAAACTCAAAACATAATGATTACCAACTACCAGCCTAGTGGTACCTTAACAAAGGTAACCAGTCAAAAGTAAAAGGAATATTACCTACTAAAAGTAGAGTGATAGCTTAACAAAGGTAGTAAATAAAGGAGAATGATTACCAACTACCAACCAAGTGCTAACTTAACAAAGGTAACCAGTCAAAGAGGACCAAAGTTAAACCAGGAATGAATTGGAGAGAAGCGGTCAAAGAGAACTCAATCCAATGAGGGAATGAACTCAATTGGAGATTGATCCCATCTAGATAATGAACTGGAGGGGAAAACTGACACAAAATCTTGCACGAGGATCAGACTCAACGGGGAATTAGAAAGGATAAACTCTTTTTGCTTAAGGTCGTCACTCTATGGAGAAAGGATGCACACATTCTACGGGTTGGAATGTTCCAGAGAGTGGTGGGATTTATTGAGAAAATGAAAAATGTGCAAATAAACATCATGATTCTATGCACATGTGTATGATTATGCTGACAAAACAAATGCAAAGGCGCGAGACTGATAACATAGTACAAACAAATACTCAACTAAAAGTATGATTGTTATAATATATTTTTTTTGTTTCATAAATGATCATCTAAAACAAATGAAATTTCGTAAACTGAAACAAAATAAAAATAGAGAACAAATGGGAAAAAGGCTCAAGTTTTATTGATAGAATGGTAGTCCGCAAAGGGCGTGACTCCATGGATCATTACAAAGTTGGAAAATGGTAAATACATGGAAAGGACTACATTGAAATACAATGACCACTATTCTCTCTAACAACTTTGAATTCCCCTATGCTTTGGACTTCGGTCGAGGATGATGGAAAGAGAACCTGTGATAGGCATTGTTGCTTCAAACGATCAAGTCTGGCCTAATGCATTTACTTGCCATAATCCCTAAATTTTTACTAGATTGCCTTTTCAGTGTCAATCTACTGGGATGATTGTTTTCTATTTTATGTCTCTAACTTTTTCCTGGACCTCCCTTTCAGATTTTTAATCCACCGAGTTGCTCATTTTTGCCTAAGCCGCCCTTTTAGGTTTTCAACTTAGCGAGTTATTCTTTTATTTTTCTAGGCGAAGTATTTTTTGACTGCATCGGCATTTACAGGACGAGGGAGCTCCTCTCCAACCATAGTTGTAAGAATAAATGCACCATCAGAGAAATCTCTCTTAACAACATATGGGCCTTCGTAATTAGGAGTCCACTAGCCCCTAGAATCAGTGTTGAAAGACAAGATTTTCTTGAGTACAAGGTCACCTTCTTTGAATACACGAGGTCAAACCTTCTTGTAAAATTATTTCTTTATTCTCTTTTGATATAACTGCCCATGATATAAGGTTGTCATTTTTTTATCTTCAATCAAATTCAACTGGTCATATATGCTCTAACACCATTCAACCTCAGTCAAATTGGCTTCCATTCGGACTCGTATTGATGGGATCTCAACCTCTACATGGAGCACTGCTTCCATGTTATACACAAGAGACAAAGGGGTTCCTCTTGTTGAAGTGCAGACAGATGTACGATACCAATGCAAAGCAAAAGGGAGCATTTAATACTAATCTTTATATATCACAACCGTCTTCTGGATAATCTTCTTAATGTTCTTATTTGTAGCTTCAACAACCCCATTCATATTGGGCCTGTAGGGAGAAGAGTTATGATGTTCAATCTTGAAGTCATCACAAAGTTCTTTCATCATCTATTTATTCAAGTTCGACCCATTATCAGTAATGATCATACTCGGAACACCGTATCGGCAAATAATTTGATTCTTGACAAATCGGACCACAACCTGCTTGGTCACATTAGCATAAGATGCTTCTTCAACCCATTTGGTGAAGTAATCAATAGCTACCAGGATGAAACGATGTCCATTCGAAGCTTTGGGCTCAATCATACCAATCATATCAATTCCCCACATAGAGAAAGGCCATGGGGGATGAAATAACATTGAGAAGCGTCGGAGGCACATAAATCTTATCAGCATAAATCTGACATTTGTGGCACTTTTCACATATTTACAGCAATCAGATTCCATTGTCAGCCAATAGTAACCTTCCCTTAACATCTTTTTAGCCATTGCATATCCATTGGCATGAGTACCAAAGCATCCTTCATGAACTTCTTGCATTAACATGTCTGCTTCGTGTCTATCCACGCATCCGAGCAAAACCATGTCAAAATTTCTCTTGTACAACACATCTTCATTGAGAAGAAATTGCCAGTCCATCTTCTTAAAGTCTTCTTATCTTTGTTAGATGCCCCAAGCAGGTACTCCTGACTTTGGAGGAAAAATTTAATATCATAATACTAGTGCTTATCATCTGTAACTTCTTATGTTGCAAGCACATGATCAGGTCTATCAAGGAGCATAATTGTGATATTGGGCGCATCATTCAAATGATTTACTTCGTACATATAAGACAAAGTAGTCAAATTGTCCTCCATTTGATTCTCTTCGTGAGGTATATGATGGAACTCTATTTTATTGAAGAAAGTTGACAACCTCCTTGCATAATCTTTGTAAGGAATCAAGCCAGGATGACGTATCTCCCATTCTCCTTTAATCTAATTAACCACTAAGGCTGAATCTCCATACACATCTATGATTTTAATTCTCAAATCAATGGCGCCATCAAGACCCATGATACAAGCTTCATATTTTGCCATATTATTTGTACAATCAAACATCAGTCTTATAGTGAAAGGTATGTGAGAACCCTTAGGAGTAATAATTATTTCCCCAATTTCTTTATGATAAGAATTAATAGCTCAATCAAACACTAAACCCCATCGGGGTCCAAGCTCTGGTCCTTCTCCGGGCAACGATTCATCGCAATCTTTAGTTTTCAAGTACATAACATCTTCATCTAGGAAGTCGAACCTGATGGATTGATAATCATAAATCGAATGGTGAGCTAAATAATCTACAAGAATACTTCCTTTAATTTCTTTTTGAGTATGATACTCAATATCATATTCAGACAATAGCATCTGCAAACGAGTTATCCTTCCAGTCAAAGATAGTTTTTCAAAGATATACTTCATCAAGTATACATTATCAACAAGGCTTCAAATGAAATTTTCTCCAACAGGAAAGTTGAATATCTTTCTCTCCCATTTCCAAAAAGTCCAAGATCATGAATTTCTAATGTGTGGTTGAGGAGATATGATCAAATCATTGCAAAGTGTGCTTGAAACTTCAAATGGCCATATCTTTTGAACCAAAGCTCCAAAATGAGTGGTTCTTTTTGCAATATTCTCCTCATGACTTGTAGTTTCCAAAAATCTCATTACATGGCTTGAATTCCATTTACATTATCATGTGCTCACTCATGAAGTGTTTGGAAGAAAAATTTCTAAAATCATTTTGGATGATCATGAGCATAAAATATCACTTCCAAAGCTTGCATGGACTTATTTTAAGGGATTTTGGGCCTTATTCTGGTACTGTTCACGCATGCATGGGGTGCATGAGGTGAAAATGTCATTTTGTGCATACACCTTACAATTGATTAATCTTAATTGCATTTGGCTTAAACAGGTTCTAAACATGATTAGCATGGCATATATATTGTTAATCCTAACTGTTTTCAGCATTAGCATTCATTTCAGATCTAGATTCAAAAAATCATCAAAACTTTTCTCTCAAAATATTTTTAAAATTCTTCACACAGTAGCATTTCCTATTGATTGATTCATACTCCTGAAGCATTTTTGAGAAGATTTGGACGTGGAATTGGATGAAACCGTGCCATATTTGCTCATACTCAAAGCTTGAAGCATCCATGGAGTTTGCAAATTGAGCTTGTTTCACGTGCAATTGAGCCTCAATCTGACCAGCATTCATCTCCACAAGCATCATAGAGGAACTTTGAGCCATTACAAGCCTTGTATCACGCGATTCCAGGTTCTGTTCATCAAGAAGGTCAGTTTTCGAGTTCAATTATTTTGCAATTCATTAGGATATTCATGTAGATCATTGATTGGTGAGCATGCTGGTATGCAATTTGAGTGAATTAGTGCAATATTCGCAAAGTTATGCATGATTCAAGTTTTGGTGTCAAGTTTTAATTCCTTCGATCTGAACTTGTTGTGAAGTTTTTGCATGAATTGATTATGGATCTTGCATGTACATGAGCCAAGGAATCGATTGGTATAGGTTTTGTTCATTTCTGGATTGTTTTGTGATTTTCTGGAATTTTGTTCATGTGTTCATCCTGAAGAGGATGAACTTCATGCGTTTCCAGGTTTAGCTACGGTTTCTTCATGCCTTGCTGCGGTTTAGCTACGAAATTCATGTTTAGCTACGAAAATTCTGGCCGCTTAGGGTTAATTCAAAACGTCACCGTTTTAGGTTGCGCGCGCATTAGTTTGAAAGTGGACCAGGTTCGAGTCCGAGCGAGTGTAGTTTTTCAAATTGCCTTGCCTTTTTTACTTTCCCTCCATGTTTTGCCATGCTTGGTTCATTTTTTTATTTCAAATTTTTCCTAAACTTCAAAAAATCACAATAAATTGAAAAATGCATCAATTTCACTCCAATTTTTTGCACAATGCTCCTTGCTTTGTCTACTTTTTTATGAGCATGAATTTGCAAGTTGTGCTTGGCTGGAAAAATAATTTGTCCTAGGGTGATTGAACATGTATCCATTTATGATATTGCCTTGTTCCTTTCATCATAAAATGCTCAAAAATTATCCAATGACTCTGAAATTTTGCATGCTAATTCTAGACACATTCCTGGACATTTTGGCTTTGGTTTGATATTTTTCCCATGATCCATTTATGTTTTATGCTCATGCTAACTTGGTGTGACAATTTGTGTCACATATTTGGTTGTCTGTTTTGTACAATGTTATTGCCATGCCAAATGATGTCCAATGCTTCTGATTTTTGTGTGTTGATCATGTTTGATGTCTTGAATATGCATGAATTTTTCCAGATTTATTTGAATCATTTTTGTTTTGATTTGAATTTTTCATTCATGATGATCACATATGAACTTTGAAATGGCCTTTGACTTCACTTGATCATGAAATGCATTTGGTTAATGATCTTGATGTGAGCCTTTTTAGGATATGTCAATAAGTGTTTGAAGTTGCTTCATGTCAAGTTTGAAGTTCTGTTTTGACTTTTTGACCCTCTTTTGACCCTAGGCTTTGACCTAGTGGTTTGGACTTATCATTTAAGTTGTGATTTCAGGTTCAGATGCACATTGCCATGATTGGAGTAGCTCATTCATTTGAGTTTAATTATTGGTTATTGTTGGCTAACCTTGGTGTGTTTTGTAGGTTGATGCTAATTCATTTGTGTTATGCTAATGCCTTGCACCATTGTTGCCTGATGCTTTGACTGTCTGTGTGATTAACTGTTGTTTGTTTGTCTGTACAGTTGAACTGATTGGTTTAGATTTTTTCACAGGTACCTAAGTTGATTTAAGTTCATTTGAACTTGCTTTGCTAGCTTGTGGTTTGCTTACCACTGAGGTATAACTTCTTTGACTTCATGTAGTCTGGAAGACTTGTCCTGTTATGTGGGCAGGCACCTGTCTGAAGCCCTCCTTAAGAGGCAATGTTTGTGAATGTTTAATTTTGTGCCAAGCAGGTAAAGACCTCTTAAGAGGCAATTGGCAGATAAAAGGAATGTGTAATCCATCCCCTGCTACTCAGTGTGTCATTCCTCTTGCTCACACCATGTGTTGATGCATTGTGAATAAAAACCCAAACTCTTGTAGTGTCAGTCATCTGTGGAGAAGAGTTCCTACATTCTGAACTCCCACACTTTCTATTTGAGTCAAGCTCTCCCAGGCCAGGGATAAGAGCTGTGAGGTCTTACCCTCACTTCCTATTTCATCTGCTTCACCCTAACTCTCAATGTTAGGGTTAAGAGCTAACAACACCCTTTTCCAGTTGGTTTGTTTGTCAAGGTCGATATGACCCCTTGACTAAAACCTAACCTTGATTGAGCCAATTGATTGCATATAGTGTGTGCTTGCTTGTGCTTGTGTTTGCTTGATTGTGTTGTCTGGGATAGCTTGCTTCCTGTGCAAGTTAGGGTAGAAACCTCAACCTAGGACCATTGTGGATTACATGATAACTATTAAGCTCGAGTCAGACTCCCTTCTAGTTTGTCACTTCCCAGTCTATGGTTAGGTTAGAAGTTCTTTCCCTGTTAAGGGGAACTACGTCGCCCTGATCCTCATACTAGATGAGGTACGTAGGTAGGAGATGAGTTGATCTCTTCGGGCGCCCTTTTTCTTTTTCACCCCTTTGTGTGTGTTGGAGTCTGACATAAGTCCAGCGATTGGCAGTTGGTTTCCTGTGTCTTGTTTGCTTGTTGGAGTCTGACATAAGTCCAGCGATTGGCAGTCGGTTTCCTGTGTCTTGTTTGCTTGTTGGAGTCTGACATAAGTCCAGCGATTGGCAGTCGGTTTCCTGTTTGTGTTTTGTTTGGCGTGCGTTAGCCGAGCTACGAGTGCTCTGATTCTTCTCTGGTTAGAGAAGATACGTATGCATAGGATGCGACATCCTAGCGAGCACGTTTCCCCTGTCCCGAACTACGTCGACTCTGATGTTTGTGTCTGACAGACTACGTAGGCCCAGGATGCGATATCCTGTCGAGTCCCGTTTCTTCCGTCCCTCATCTGTGTTTGATTCCAGCGTGTGTGCAGTGTTTGAGCAGTATTTAGCAACCTTTCTTCTATTCTTTTTGAGCATGGATCCCGTCGAGTACGACGGATGCGTAGGGGTGCTAATACCTTCCCCTCGCATAACCGACTCTCGACCCCATCTCTCTCTGGTCGCGAGACCATGTCTTTTCCAGGTTTACTTCGAGTGTTTCCTTTCCCTCTTTGGGATAAATAACGCACGGTGGCGGCTCTGTTGTTTTTTTCTCCCGCCGGTTTTTCACGTAATGCGACAGCTGGCGACTCTGCTAGGGAAATGAAGAAGTTGACCTCTTGATGGTCCATCTTCCCTAAGCGAGTCAGTCCTAGCGCTCTCTAGAATAGGGTTTGGTTGCTTTTACTGTTTCATTTATTGCATTTATGATTATGTTTGCATTTATGTTTGCATCTATGTTTGCATGCATCATATTGTCATCTGTGCTGGCTGTGTGTTTGTCTCTCTGTGGGGTGGGAGTTACAAGAGGTAAAAGGCCCAATACCCAGGCTATGAGTGAACTCTAGGATACCTAGGAATAGAGTGATTCTTGGGAAGCGGGTGGTATTGCGCCACTTAGCGGAACATGATATCGCGAGCAGTTCAGATCCTGATGGGGTATTATCGGTGCATACATCGGGTGTGCACATGTTGATATTCTATGAAAGGGTTGTTTATCCTGCGTTTCTCTTGACCTTACCCTGGCCTAGATGACACCCGTGAGTGGGGAGGGAATTGAATTATTACAGGTACCGTTGGTGACTCGTTGGTGACTCTTGGGTCCTGTTGGTGACTTGGTTCAGAGATATGGGTCTCAGATGACTTTGGGTCTCAGATGACTTTGTGGTTTCGAATACAAGCCGAAGCTTTGAGCCTGTGCTCCGTAACACACAGCCAACCAGTCGTGTTTGCATCATTTGCATCATAGCATATTTATTTTCAAAAAAATAAGGCAATAAAAAAAAAGAAGCTAATCTCCTCATGCATATCATTTCTCAGGTTCATTCAGGAGTCTATTTACTGGGAGAGATGGCATCCGTTTCAGAGTTGAAGAGGAAGACGTGCACCTACAGTTTTCACCATGAGCCATTGACGTCTTTGATAGAGTTGAGCAACCTTGTGATTGCCGGTAATCAGAAGGTGTTTATTGATCAGTATGGGGATTTGTTGACACTGTTGAGGATGGTGGTAGATCCAGTGCCGTTGCAGACTCTCTTACAGTTCTATGACCCAAAGCTCTGTTGTTTCACCTTTTAGGATTATCAGTTAGCGCCCACTCTTGAGGAGTATTCCATTCTGCTGAATGTCCCGATCAGATACCAGGTGCCTTTCTTGGATGTTCCAAAGGAGGTTGATTTCAGGGTTGTTGCCAGAGCTCTTCATCTGAGTGTCAAAGAAGTGAGTGACAATTGGAAGTCGAGTGGTGATGTTGTGGGTTTGCCTTTGAAGTTCCTGGTGAGGATGGCTATAGAAGAAGCAAAGAAGGGAAATTGGGAAGCTTTTCATGCTCAGTTGGCTATTATGATCTATGGAGTCGTCTTGTTCCCGAGTATGCCCAATTTTGTGGACTATGCTGCTGTCACTATTTTCCTTGGAGGAAACCCAGTTCCTACTTTGTTAGCTGACACTTACTATGCTATTCACAGCAGGCATGGTAAGGGTGGAGCTATCAGATGTTGTCTCCCATTATTGCTCAGATGGTTCTTGTCTCTTTTGCCAGTCAGTGGACCTTTTGTGGATGCTCAGAGCACTCATAAGTGGACTCAGAGGGTTATGTCTCTTACATCTTATGATATCAGGTGACAATCATATCGGATGGATGTGCGTAATGTCATCATGAGTTGTGAAGAGTTTCGTAATGTGCCACTCGTAGGGACTAAGGGTTGCATCAATTATAACCCGGTTATTTCTCTTCGCCATTTGGGGTTTGTGATGAATGGAAGACCACTAGATGCTGAGATAGCTGAAAGGGTGTATTTTGAGAAGCGGAGTGACCCAGCTAGATTGGAGCAAGTAGGAAGAGCTTGGAAGAGTATTGGTGTCAAGGATGGAGCTGTGTTAGGGAAGAAGTTTGCAGTTGCTATGCCTGATTACATTGATTGGGTCAAGAAGAGAGTTGAGACTTTGTTGTTGCCCTATGATAGGATGGAGTCTTTGCAAGAGCAACCACCTTTGATCCTTGTTGAGAAGGCGCCTGCTGAGCACTACAAGCAAGCCCTGATGGAGAATCGTCGGTTGAAAGAGAAGGAACAAGATACCCAGATGGAGCTTTACAAAGCCAAAGCTGACAAGTTGAACTTGGCTCACAAGCTCAAAGAAGTGCAAGGTGAAGATGCTAGCAGATTGAGAAGCAAGAAGAGGTCTTATGAGGAAATAGAAGCAATGTTGGATGAAGAACACCGTGAGCGTCTAAGGTTGCAAAGAGCGGAAGCCAACTACCAGAAGAAGATACGAGACTTGGAAAAGCAACTGAGAGACAAAGACATCCAGTTGAAGAAGGAGGTAGACTTGAGACATGCATCAGAGAGCCAGCTTGGAGGAGAAGTTGTAGAGCTCAGAAGACAACTGAAGGAGAAGATCACCCCTTTGCCTGAGTGTTCAGAATGCAACCTGTTGATAGACCAGTGCCAGTATCTGAAGACTCTCATTCCTGGAGGACATCTTTCCTAGCTTGTATCTATTGTTTATGTTGAGAATCACCTCCAGGCTTGTTGGATGGGATTCATTGTTGTACTCTGATCATTTGGATCTTTGCTTGAATATTTTTGTATGATCCTTATTGCTCACATCTATAGATGAGGTTGTTGGTGTTTCACCTTGTGCTCATTATCCTGTGTAGGCTGCTTCTGTGTTGTTCATTGTTGCAGGTTGCCATCTTTTGAAAGATGAATTAGGATTTTGAATGACTGAGAAATGAACATATCATGTGCATCATACGCATCATTAGCATCATACACATATCATTTTGCATTACAGGTGTTCTTGATCGAGACTTCTCTTTCTGGTTCCTTTTCAGGCAGGATTGCTGATCAACGTCCGCACCGCTACTCTACGAGGTTGAATCAACAGAGGAATATGGATCAAGTGCAAGCTGAGTTAGCAGAGATGAGGGCTAACATGGCCCAGTTCATGCATATGATGCAAGGGGTTGCGCAAGGTCAAGAAGAACTTCGAGCCCTAGTCCAGAGACAAGAAGCTGCAATTCCACCGGTCAACCATGCTTTGCCAGAGGGAGGCCCAATCAATGATCCTGCCACTACTGTTGTTCCCATCAATAACTATGCCGTGGGTGATGAGTTGCGGGGTATCAGAATCAACGGTCAACCTATTGCTCCAGAGACTGCTAATGTCAGAGCAACCCGTGCTCCAGTTCGCCATCCTGCTCCGTTGGTTGACAGACAGGAGGACATGTTTACTCTCCTTAGTGAGGATGATGAGGTTGTGGGAAGAACTGACGAAAGAGATAGGAGGGTTGATGCCCTAGCTGAGAAGATCAGAGCCATGGAGTGTCAGAACTCTTTGGGGTTTGACGTGACGAATATGGGGTTGGTGGAAGGATTGAGGATTCCTTATAAGTTCAAAGCGCCTTCCATTGACAAATACAACGGTACTTCTTGTCCTCGCACCCATGTGCAGGCCTATTTTAGAAAGATCTCTGCCTATACCGACGATGAGAAAATGTGGATGTATTTCTTCCAGGATAGCTTGTCTGGAGCTTCCATGGATTGGTACATGGAGCTGAAAAGAGAATCCATTCGAAGTTGGAGAGATCTGGGTGAAGCCTTCTTGAGGCAATACAAGCACAATATGGACATGGCTCCGAGCCGGACTCAGTTGCAGAGCCTATGTCAGAAATCTGGGGAAAGTTTCAAGGAGTACGCCCAGAGATGGCGGGAATTAGCTGCAAGGGTGCAACCTCCGATGCTGGAGAAGGAGTTGACCGATATGTTTATTGGAACATTACAAAGAGTGTTCATGGATCGGATGGGGAGCTGCCCTTTCGGTAGTTTTTCTGACGTTGTGATTTGTGGAGAGAGGACAGAAAGCCTTATTAAAGCTGGAAAGATTCAAGATGCTGGGTCTTCATCTTCGAAGAAGCCATTTTCTGGGGCACCGAGAAGAAGAGAGGGAGAGACCAATGTTGTGCAACACAGAAGAAATATGAATAGTGAACATTATCGTCAGGTTGCTCCTGTAACTATCCCAGCACCTCAACCACGACAACAGCAACAACAGAGAGCACCACCACAACAACAACAGCAACTTCCGTTTCAGCAGAGACAGAGAATGCCGGATCGTCGCTTCGACCCGCTGCCTATGACCTACGCTGAATTGCTGCCCGAACTGCTTAGGTTGGGGTTTGTTGAGTTACGCACTATGGGTCCGGTAACGAAGGTACCACCTGGGTATGATGCCAATGTTCGTTGTGATTTCCATTCCGGGGCACCATATTGAAAAATGCCGGGCTTTTCATCATAAGGTCCAGGACTTAATTGACGCCAAAACAATCAATTTTGCTCTTGTGCCTAATGTTGTGAACAATCCTATGCCTCAGCATGGTGCGCATAGGGTGAACAATGTGGAAGATGGGGAAGCTGTGGATTTGGTGGTCAGTGTTGATGAGATTCAGACTCCGTTGTTTGTTGTGAAGGATCGTCTGTTGAATGGGGGAGTGTTCCCGGGTTGTGACCAGGGATGTTCAGATTGTGTTCATTCAGAGAATGGATGTGATAAGTTGAGGGCTGGTATCCAGAATCTGATTGATGAGGGCTGTCTACAGTTTAGTCGGGCCGTGAAAGATCGTGGGGTTGTGTCAACCGTCACCATTTACTTCAAACCGTCCGAGGGATGTGGCCAGAGAACTGTCAATGCACCTACAACCGTTGGTACTCCTGTTACCATTTCTTCTCCAGTAACAGTTAGTGTTCCCACTACTATTGCCGTGTCTGGTAGAAGGACTGTTGAGAATAGTAGGGCGGTGCCGTGGAAGTATGACAATGCCTACCGCAGTAATAGAAGGGCTGAGAGTCAGATCCGGCCAGTTAATCAAGCTCCAGTGACAATTGGTTTGCCAAGTAGGGTTCCTGCAACTGTTGGTCCGGTGGTGGACAATGTAGGGGGACCTGGAGGGTTTACCAGAAGCGGTCGTTTGTTCGCACCGCAGCCTTTGAGAGACAACAATACTGAGGCTCTCGCCAAAGCAAAGGGTAAGAAAGCTGTTGTTGAGGAAGAACCTGTCCAGAAGGAGGCGCCTGAGGGCTCGTTTGAGAAAGATGTGGAGGAGTTTATGAAGATTATTAAGAAGAGTGACTACAAGATTGTAGATCAGCTGAATCAAACTCCGTCCAAGATTTCTATACTCTCATTGTTATTGTGCTCTGAGGCACACCGTAACGCCTTGCTGAAGATGTTGAATTTGGCTTACGTGCCTCAAGAGATTTCTGTAAACCAGTTGGAGGGAGTCATTGCTAATGTCAGTACCAGGCATGGTTTGGGGTTTACAGACTTGGATCTGACGCCGGAAGGTCGCAACCACAACAAGGCCCTGCATATCACTATGGAGTGCAAAGGCGCAGTATTGTCACACGTGTTGGTGGATACTGGCTCGTCTTTGAACGTGTTGCCCAAGAAGACTTTGAGCAAGATAGATGTTGAAGGGGTTGTCCTCACTCCAAGCGATCTTATTGTTCGTGCTTTTGATGGATCCAAACGGTCTGTTTTTGGTGAAGTCACATTGCCCGTGAAGATCGGCCCGGAGGTGTTCAGTATTGTCTTCTATGTGATGGATATCCAACCAGCATATAGTTGTATTTTGGGGCGTCCCTTGATCCATGAGGCTGGAGCGGTGTCGTCAACTCTCCATCAGAAGCTGAAGTATGTTTGGAACAGTCAGATTGTGACTGTGTGCGGTGAAGAGGACATTTTGGTGAGTCATTTATCCTCTTTCAAGTATGTGGAGGTGGATGGCGAGATCCATGAGACTCTATGCCAGGCGTTCGAGACCGTTGCTATTGAGAGGGTGGCTTTTGTTGAGCAGAAGAAGCCAAGTGCCTCAATTGCATCGTACAAACAGGCTATGGAGGTTGTCAACTCGGGCAATGCAGAAGGCTGGGGCAAGATGGTGGACCTGCCCGTCAAAGAAGACAAGTTCGGTATTGGTTATCAACCTCTGCAGGCGGAGCAGGGTGAGCAGAAAGGGCCAAATACCTTTACCAGCGTTGGGTTGATGAATCATGGAGACGTCTTTGCAGCCGGTAGTGAGGACTGTGACAGTGATTGTGATCTGAACAACTGGGTTCGCCCGTGTGCACCAAGGGAGACGATCAACAATTGGACAGCTGAAGAATTGGTCCAAGTTACTCTTCAAACAGAGTAATTTTCTTTTGTTTTTCATTTTGCACAAAACCCTACGTTATGCCCAAGGCGTAGTGGTTCATTGTAGGGCCTCATCATGTTTTTCAATGATATCATTAATAAAGGACGTTTTGCAAACAATTTTGTGATCCCTGTCTTTCCGGTTTTTGTTTTTCACTTTTCAAAACAATAAAATGGCAATGTTTTTGTTTTTTGTGACTTTCTTGAACTCTTTTTTCTAAAATAAAGCATTAAACATGCAGAATTGATCTTACGGATCCCACTATGAACAGTTCTGCTATGGATCAGTATGATTTCAATAATCCCATCTACCAAGCTGAAGAGGAGAGTGAGGAAGACTGTGAACTCCCTAAAGAACTGCTCAGATTATTGAAGCAGGAGGAAAGGGTCATCCAACCTCATAAGGAGGAATTGGAGATTATTAACCTGGGTACTGAGGACGTCAGAAGAGAGATCAAGATCAGGGCTGCTTTGAAGGAAGATGTCAAGAGAAGGTTGATTGAGATGCTGAGAGAGTATGTGGAGATATTCGCCTGGTCGTATCAAGATATGCCTGGGTTGGATACCGATATTGTGGTGCATAGGCTACCTCTCAGAGAAGATTGTTCTTCAGTCAAGCAGAAGTTGCGCAGAACTAGTCCTGATATGACTGTCAAGATCAAGGAAGAAGTTCAGAAACAGTTGGATGCGGGTTTTTTGTCGGTTACTACTTATCCCCCGTGGGTGGCCAACATCGTTCCCGTGCCGAAGAAGGATGGCAAAGTCAGGTTGTGTGTCGATTACCGGGATTTAAACAGAGCCAGTCCGAAAGATGACTTCCCATTACCTCCCATTGATGTATTGGTTGATAATACTGCTCAATCCTCGGTTTTCTCTTTCATGGACGGTTTCTCTGGCTATAATCAGATCAAGATGGCGCCAGAGGACATGGAAAAGACGACATTCATTACACCTTGGGGCATGTTCTGCTATAAGGTGATGCCATTTGGGCTGAAGAATGCTGGTGCTACCTATCAGAGGGCTATGACGACTCTCTTTCATGACATGATGCACAAAGAGATTGAAGTGTACGTGGATGATATGATTGCGAAGTCGCAGATAGAAGAGGAACACCTGGTAAACTTGCAGAAGTTGTTTGAAAGGCTGAGAAAGTTCAAACTGAGGCTGAATCCAAACAAGTGTACGTTTGGGGTGAGATCTGGAAAGCTGTTAGGTTTCATTGTCAGTGAGAAAGGGATTGAGGTTGATCCAGCAAAAGTAAAAGCTATTCAAGAAATGCCTGAACCAAAAACAGAAAAGCAGGTTCGTGGGTTTTTAGGGAGATTGAACTACATTGCACGGTTTGTATCTCACCTAACTGCCACGTGTGAACCAATATTCAAATAGCTAAGAAAGAATCAAGCAATCAGGTGGAACGATGACTGTCAGAAAGCTTTTGACAAGATAAAAGAGTATTTGCAGAAACCTCCAATCCTCATACCTCCAGTTCCTGGGAGGCCTCTGATAATGTACCTGTCAGTGACTGAGAACTCGATGGGGTGTGTATTGGGACAGCATGACGAGTCTGGTCGAAAAGAGCATGCCATATACTACCTTAGCAAAAAGTTTACCGACTGTGAAATCAAATATTCACAGTTTGAGAAAACTTGCTATGCTTTGGCCTGGGCTGCTCGCCGACTGAGGCAGTATATGTTGAACCATACTACCTTATTGATTTCTAAGATGGATCCAGTGAAGTACATCTTTCAGAAGCCGGCTCTCACCGGACGTGTTGCTCGTTGGCAGATGATCTTAACAGAATATGATATCCAGTACACGTCGCAGAAGGCCATCAAAGGTAGTATTCTGTAAGACTACCTTGCCGAGCAACCTATTGATGATTATCAGCCGATGATGTTTGAATTCCCTGATGAAGACATCATGTATCTGAAGATGAAAGATTGTGAAGAGCCTCTTGTCGAGGAAGGACCGGATCCTGATGATAAGTGGACATTGATGTTTGATGGGGCTGTGAATATGAATGGCAACGGTGTTAGGGTTGTGCTTATAAATCCAAAAGGGGCACATATACCTTTTTCTGCCAGATTGACTTTTGACGTAACCAACAACGAAGCTGAGTATGAAGCTTGCATCATGGGGATAGAAGAAGCCATTGATCTTAGATCAAAACTCTGGATATTTTTGGAGATTCCGCTCTAGTGATTAACCAGGTCAATGGAGATTGGAATACCAATCAGCCGCATTTGATTCCTTACAGAGATTACACCAGAAGGATCCTGACTTTCTTCAAGAAGGTGAAGCTGTATCATGTTCCCCGAGACGAGAATCAGATGGCTGATGCCCTGGCTACTTTGTCGTCTATGATTAAAGTTCATTGGTGGAATCATGTGCCACATGTTGCGGTGAATCGACTCGAGAGGCCTGCGTATGTGTTTGCAGCCGAGTCTGTTGTTGATGAGAAGCCGTGGTACTATGATATCAAGAACTTCCTCAAGAGTCAGGAGTATCCTGAAGGAGCGTCAAAGAATGATAAGAAAACCCTGATAAGGCTAGCTGGAAGCTTTTATTTGAATCAGGATGACGTGTTGTACAAGAGGAACTTTGACATGGTTCTGCTCAGATGCGTGGATAGACACGAAGCAGACCTGTTGATGCAAGAGGTGCATGAAGGATATTTTGGTACCCATGCTGGTGGTCATGCAATGTCCAAGAAATTGTTGAGAGCCGGTTATTACTGGATGACTATGGAATCCGATTGTTTCAAGTATGCTCGGAAGTGCCATAAATGCCAGATCTACGCTGATAAGGTGCATGTACCACCAAGCCCTCTGAATGTCATGAACTCGCCTTGGCCATTCGCGATGTGGGGTTCCTGAGAGAATCATTACTGATAATGGTTCGAATCTCAATAATAAGATGATGAATGAGCTTTGCAAAGATTTCAAGATTGAACATCACAATTCTTCTCCTTACAGACCGAAGATGAATGGTGCTGTAGAGGCGGCAAACAAGAATATTAAGAAGATTGTGCAGAAGATGATCGTGACGTACAAGGATTGGCATGAGATGCTGCCTTTCGCTTTGCATGGGTACCGTACTTCATTACGTACGTCGACCGGGGCAACCCCTTACTCCCTTGTGTATGGTATGGAAGCGGTCTTACCTATTGAAGTGGAGATTCCTTCTCTGAGAGTCTTGTTGGATGTCAAGCTCGACGAAGCTGAGTGGATTCGAACAAGGTTTAACGAGTTGAGCCTTATCGAAGAGAGACGGCTAGCAGCTGTGTGCCATGGGCAGTTGTATCAGAGAAGAATGAAAAGAGCCTTTGATCAGAAAGTGCGTCCTCGAAGCTATCAGACTAGTGATTTAGTTTTGAAGAGGATCCTTCCTCCCGGTACAGATAACAGGGGCAAATGGACTCCTAATTATGAAGGTCCATATGTTGTTAAGAAGGTTTTTTCCGGTGGAGCCTTGATGCTTACAACTATGGATGGTGAAGATTTTCCGTCCCCTGTTAAATCACACGTAGTCAAAAAATACTTCGCATAAATTGACCCGCTGGACAAAAAGAATAAAAGAGTCCAGGCAAAAAAGGGCATCCCGGCGAACCAAGAAAAAAAGAAAAAGGTTCGGGCAAAAGTTAGGGATAAAAAAATGAAAAGAATATGTACACCCGGTAAGTCGAAAACCCGCAAGGGCGACATAGGCAAACATGGGTATCCCGGTGGATTAAAGACCCGAAAGGGCGATCCAGCCAAAAGAGGGATTAAAACGAAGACTACAGTCTGAGTTATCTGTACTTCATCGCGCTTCATCCCCACCCTCTCGAAGGATAGATTTTTCCTTTTGTGCGTAATTACCTCTTTCTAGGAATTGCTTCCTGATGTATTTGCCTTTTCAGGCCCATTTTCAATCAATAAAAGTGGTTATTCAGATAAATTGCTCTCTTGTTTTATTTTTACTATTTTGTTTGCAAAAACGTCCGAATTTTTGATAAACATTGCATATAAAAACGTGAAGGCTAAACAATGACGTGCAGAAAGATAAAACATTTGAAAATCATTTTGAATGTTGAGTACGCTTGAGTGTATCTTGTCCATGCAATCCCCTGGGGCATGTTTGTCTTGTTGGTTGTAGGTCACCTTTGTTTCCTGGCTGAAGCAGAAAAGCCATGGTTTGTTCAGGGATGTTGTCAACACTGTCCAGTAGTGTGAGAGGGTGGGGATCTTCCCCAGCAGATGAAGCAAGTTCAGGACTTGTCTGCCCAGCATAGTCAAGATCAGGAATTCCTCAACAAGATTGAGGATGTTTCCTCAGCAGGCTTGGAAGTGGATGTTCCCCCAAGCAAGTTTGAGAGCTATTAGAATTGTTCTTCCCCAGCAGTTGGGTAGCAGTCCTGAAAGTGGGTTTATCCCCAGCTAGTCTGAAGGTTGTTAATCCCCACCGAGTCGGAAGGATGTTGTATCCCCAGCGAAGGTGTTAGTGAGTAGTTTATTCCCTAGCAGTCAGGTTTGAAGTACTGTAATCCTCAGTAGGGTTGTGAATGCCTTTCCCCATTGGGGTTATTAATGTTCTCCCCTAGCAGATCTCCTCAGCAAAGGTTTGTGTTGATGGTTTTCCCCAGCAAGTTCCCCGAGTGGATCAGGTGCGGTAAAAATTATCCCCAGTAGAGTTTATTCTACCTGTAGATTGTTCACTATCCTCAGCAGAGGTGAGCATTGGTTGTTTCCCCTGGCGGAGTCCCCAATTGGATTGGATCCGGTGAAGGTTGTCCCCGATGTGATCTATTCTTTCTCCAGCAGCAATGTTATTCCCCCGCAGAGCACTCCCAGCAGTGCGTCTCCCCGTAGAGTTGGAGAATCTAATCAGTTTGTGCGCTCAGCAGAGCAATCCGTTGGCTCCCCGACAGGAGTTTTTCATCATTTTGCATCTTGCATGTAGTGATCATTGCATCCTCAAAACGCGTAGCATTTCCATTCAATATGGAGCATTACGCCATAGAAAAATTCAAACATATGCATTCATGTGTTAAACCTAATCAGACCGTATCCCCGGCAGAGGCGGATCGTTGTTCAGTATCTGTACGGCACGTGTGCTACAGTTGCTCCTTACAGCATTCAAGGTTGAGAATTCCCCACAGAGGTTTATTTCCTCACCCGCAAGTGAAAGGAAAGTTTGGTTCTCCCTAGTGAGACCCCCAGCAAGTGTTTAGCCTTGCCTTGACATATTGAAGGTGTCATTTTTGTGATACCGGTAAGTGTCAGGTCTGCACCCGTGTGTGGTCTTTCCTTGGTGTCGGTAAACACCATTGTTTCAGTGTCGTTAAACATCGAGTCTCACTCCAGTCATCGGTAAATGTCTGGTCGTCCCTTTTGATGTCGGTAAACATCATTTTCCGATGTTTGTAACATCTCGTCCTTTCCCATTCATCCGTTGATGTCTGGTCACCTCTCCGTTGGTGTTGATAAACGTTGAGTCTTGCCTATTCGTCCGTTGACGTCTAGTTGTATCCTTTTCCCCAGGTCGTCCGTTGATGTCTGGTCACCTCTCCGTTGGTGTCGATAAACGTCGAGTTTTTCCCAGTTGTCCGTTGACATCTGGTTGCATATTTTGTTTCCCAGTCATCGGTAAATGTCTGGTCACCCCTCTTTGATGTCGGTAAACATCATATTTCGATGGCGGTAAACATCGAGTCTCATCCCAGTCATCGGTAAATGTCTAGTCGTGCGTCCTTCCTTTGATAAAAATCAAAGTTCCCCAGTAGAGTCGTCGGTAAACGTCTTGTCTGGTTCCAGTTGCAAATATCTTTTTTCCTCCCCAGTTGGAGATGCCATCGGTAAATGGCCTCGTCTTGCTTCGATATCGGTAAATATCGAATGCCCAGTTTAGCCGCCATCGGTAAATGGCCTCGCTTTCTTCGATATCAGTAAATATCGAATCCCCAGTCGGAGCAGCCATCGGTAAATGGTCTCGCTGAAGTTGATATCGGCAAATATCAAGTTGCTTTGAAGCCACCATCTGTAAATGGTCTTGCTTCCTTTTAATATCAAATTCCCAGTTGAAGCCACCATCGGTAAATGGTCCCGCTTCTTTCTGATGTTGTTTCCCAGCAGTCATCGGTAAATGGTCTCGCTGAAGTTGATATCGGTAAATATCAAGTTCCCGGTAAAGTCGCCATCGGTAAATGGTTTCGCTTTCCTGAAGTTATCGTGCAGCCGCCATCGGTAAATGGCCTAGCTTTTCTTTGTATCATCTCCTGCAGAGTGCAAATTTCTATGGTTCTTTGGTATTCAATCCCTGTTTACCTTGACGGTCTGACAGCCGTTGCTCTCATCCGTTCAGGTTCCCAGTTGATTGAATAGGGGAAGCTGTAGCACCTCAAATTTGCACCTCCCTTTTGTATATATATTTCATTTTTAGGTCATAAACATTGCATTAGCATTGCATAGCATGTTACATCTCATCAGGCAAGACTGGTCAGGAGATTCAACTGTGCAAGAGGGCAAGAGCATTTTTCATGAGATGAAATCCCTATGGTGGTTCCATTGAGCTTACATGACCCAAGGATCATTTTGAGGTAGCTTGGCCAAGTGTTGAAGGCTCAGAATTCATCAGTGCATGTGCAAATCATCTGAGGCCCATAGAAGTCAACAGAAGTCAACTGCAAAGTCAACTGTGGATTTGGAGGTGGGAAGTGATTAGAGATGCTTCATTCATGTTCAAACAAGTCTCATTTGACATTTAAAACACTCGCATTGAAGAATTTGAAGTCAGGTCAAGAATTTCCAAAAATAGCAGGTGACCTATAATTTGAACTTTCCAAAAATGGAAAGGTTTTGGACCAACTTCAACTCAAGTTTACATCATCAAGAAAGCTTCAAATGAAATTTTTTCCAACATAAAAGTTGAAGATCTTTCTCTCCCATTTTCAAAAATTCATATATCATGAATTTCTAATGTGTGGTTGAGGAGATATGATCAAATCATTGCAAAGTGTGCTTGAAACTTCAAATGGCCATATCTTTTGAACCAAAGCTCCAAAATGAGTGGTTCTTTTTGCAATATTCTCCTCATGACTTGTAGTTTCCAAACATCTCATTACATGGCTTGAATTCCATTTGCATTATCATGTGCTCACTCATGAAGTGTTTGGAAGAAAAAATTCTAAAATCATTTTGGTTGATCATGACCATAAAATATCACTTCCAAAGCTTGCATGGACTTATTTTAAGGGATTTTGGGCCTTATTCTGGTATTGTTCACGCATGCATGGGGTGCATGAGGTGAAAATGTCATTTTGTGCATACACCTTACAATTGATTAATCTTAATTGCATTTGGCTTAAACAGGTTCTAAACATGATTAGCATGGCATATATATTGTTAGTCCCAAATGTTTTCAGCATTAACACTCATTTCAGATCTAGATTCAAAAAATCATCAAAACTTTTCTCTCAAAATATTTTTAAAATTCTTCACACAGTAGCATTTCCTATTGATTGATTCATACTCTTGAAGCATTTTTGAGAAGATTTGGACGTGGAATTGGATAAAACCGTGCCATATTTGTTTATACTCAAAGCTTGAAGCATCCATGGAGTTTGCAAATTGAGCTGGTTTCACGTGCAATTGAGCCTCAATCTCACCAGCATTCATCTCCACAAGCATCATAGAGGAACTTTGAGCCATTACAAGCCTTGTATCACACGATTCTAGGTTCTGTTCATCAAGAAGGTCAGTTTTCGAGTTCAATTATTTTGCAATTCATTAGGATATTCATGTAGATCATTAATTGGTGAGCATGCTGGTATGAAATTTGAGTGAATTAGTGCAATATTCGCAAAGTTATGCATGATTCAAGTTTTGGTGTCAAGTTTTAATTCCTTCGATCTGAACTTGTTGTGAAGTTTTTGCATGAATTGATTATGGATCTTGCATGTACATGAGCCAAGGAATCGATTGGTATAGGTTTTGTTAATTTCTGGACTGTTTTGTGATTTTCTGGAATTTTGTTCATGTGTTCATCCTGAAGAGGATGAACTTGTTGTGAAGTTTTTGCATGAATTGATTATGGATCTTGCATGTACATGAGCCAAGGAATCGATTGGTATAGGTTTTGTTAATTTCTGGACTGTTTTGTGATTTTCTGGAATTTTGTTCATGTGTTCATCCTGAAGAGGATGAACTTCATGCGTTTCCAGGTTTAGCTACGGTTTCTTCATGCCTTGCTGCGGTTTAGCTACGAAATTCATGTTTAGCTACGAAAATTCTGGCCGCTTAGGGTTAATTCAAGACAGTTTGTTCATGTTTCACTCCAATTTTTTGTACAATGCTCCTTGGTTTGTCTACTTTTTTATGAGCATGAATTTGCAAGTTGTGCTTGGCTGGAAAAATAATTTGTCCTAGGGTGATTGAACATGTATCCATTTATGATATTGCCTTGTTCCTTTCATCATAAAATGCTCAAAAATTATCCAATGACTCTGAAATTTTGCATGCTAATTCTAGACACATTCCTGGACATTTTGGCTTTGGTTTGATATTTTTCCCATGATCCATTTCTGTTTTATGCTCATGCTAACTTGGTGTGACAATTTGTGTCACATATTTGGTTGTCTGTTTTGTACAATGTGATTGCCATGCCAAATGATGTTCAATGCTTCTGATTTTTGTGTGTTGGTCATGTTGGATGTCTTGAATATGCAAGAATTTTTCCAGATTTATTTGAATCATTTCTGTTTTGATTTGAATTTTTCATTCATGATGATCACATATGAACTTTGAAATGGCCTTTGACTTCACTTGATCATGAAATGATCTTGATGTGAGCCTTTTTAGGATATGTCAATAAGTGTTTGAAGTTGCTTCATGTCAAGTTTGAAGTTCTGTTTTGACTTTTTGACCCTCTTTTGACCCTAGGCTTTGACCTAGTGGTTTGGACTTATCATTTGAGTTGTGATTTCAGGTTCAGATGCACATTGCCATGATTGGAGTAGCTCATTCATTTGAGTTTAATTATTGGTTATTGTTGGCTAACCTTTGTGTGTTTTGTAGGTTGATGCTAATTCATTTGTGTTATGCTAATGCCTTGCACCATTGTTGCCTGATGCTTTGACTGTCTGTGTGATTAACTGTTGTTTGTTTGTCTGTATAGTTGAACTGATTGGTTTAGATTTTTTCACAGGTACCTAAGTTGATTTAAGTTCATTTGAACTTGCTTTGCTAGCTTGTGGTTTGCTTACCACTAAGGTATAACTTCTTTGACTTCATGTAGTCTGGAAGACTTGTCCTGTTATGTGGGCAGGCACCTGTCTGAAGCCCTCCTTAAGAGGCAATGTTTGTGAATGTTTAATTTTGTGCCAAGCAGGTAAAGACCTCTTAAGAGGCAATTGGCAGATAAAAGGGATGTGTAATCCATCCCCTGCTACTCAGTGTGTCATTCCTCTTGCTCACACCATGTGTTGATGCATTGTGAATAAAAACCCAAACTCTTGTAGTGTCAGTCATCTGTGGAGAAGAGTTCCTACATTCTGAACTCCCACACTTTCTATTTGAGTCAAGCTCTCCCAGGCCAGGGATAAAAGCTGTGAGGTCTTACGCTCACTTCCCATTTCATCTGCTTCACCCTAACTCTCAATGTTAGGGTTAAGAGCTAACAACACCCTTTTCCAGTTGGTTTGTTTGTCAAGGTCGATATGACCCCTTGACTAAAACCTAACCTTGATTGAGCCAATTGATTGCATATAGTGTGTGCTTGCTTGTGCTTGTGTTTGCTTGATTGTGTTGTCTGGGATAGCTTGCTTCCTGTGCAAGTTAGGGTAGAAACCTCAACCTAGGACCATTGTGGATTACATGATAACTATTAGGCTCGAGTCAGGCTCCCTTCTAGTTTGTCACTTCCTAGTCTCTGGTTAGGTTAGAAGTTCTTTCCCTGTTAAGGGGAACTACGTCGCCCTGATCCTCATACCAGATGAGGTACGTAGGCAGGAGATGAGCTGATCTCTCCGGGCGCCCTTTTTCTTTTTCACCCCTTTGTGTGTGTTGGAGTCTGACATAAGTCCAGCGATTGGCAGTTGGTTTCCTGTGTCTTGTTTGCTTGTTGGAGTCTGACATAAGTCCAGCGATGGCAGTTGGTTTCCTGTGTCTTGTTTGCTTATTGGAGTCTGACATAAATCCAGCGATTGGCAGTCGGTTTCCTGTGTGTGTTTGTTGGTTCGGAGTCTGACGTAAGCCCAACGATTGGTAGTCGGTTTCCTGTTTGTGTTTTGTTTGGCGTGCGTTAGCCGAACTACGAGTGCTCTGATTCTTCTCTGGTTAGAGAAGATACGTATGCATAGGATGCGACATCCTAGCGAGCATGTTTCCCCTGTCCCGAACTACGTCGACTCTGATGTTTGTGTCTGACAGACTACGTAGGCCCAGGATACGATATCCTGTCGAGTCCCGTTTCTTCCGTCCTTCATCTGTGTTTGATTCTAGCGTGTGTGCAGTGTTTGAGCAGTCTTTAGCAACCTTTCTTCTATTCTTTTTGAGCGTGGATCCCGTCGAGTACGACGGATGCGTAGGGGTGCTAATACCTTCCCTTCGCATAACCGACTCCCGATCCCATCTCTCTCTGGTCGCGAGACCATGTCTTTTCCAGGTTTACTACGAGCGTTTCCTTTCCCTCTTTGGGATAAATAACGCACGGTGGCGGCTCTGTTGTTTTTTTCTCCCGCCGGTTTTTCGCGTAATGCGACAGTATGATTAATCATATACTGGTGTAAACATTTGGTAGCCCAGGCTAAACCACAACAAGTCTTTTCAAGCATGGAGTACCGAGACTCATAGTTTGTAAATTTCTTACTCAGATAGTAGATGGCATACTCATTTGTACCAGTTTCATCTTGTTGTCCAAGCACACAGCCCATAGACTCTTCTAATATGATCAAATACATAATTAAAGGTCTTCCTTCCATTAGAGGAGACAAGATAGGAAATTCAAGCAGATACTCCTTGATGCTTTCAAAAGCTTTTTGGCAGTCATATATCCAAACATAACCTTGATCTTTGCGGAGAATCTTGAAGATTGGCCCACACGTGGCAGTCATGTGAGATATAAATCTGGATATGTAATTCAGACGCCCGAGGAACCCTCTGACTAGAGTTTTTGTCTTAGGCACAGTCATTTCTTGAATATCTTTGACTTTATCAGGATCTACTACAATACCTTTTTAGCTGACAATGAAACCTGACAGCTTTCCTGAACGGACACCAAAAGTACATTTATTAGGATTCAACCGGAGTTTAAACTTTCTCAACCGCAGAAACAACTTCAACAAATACTTAACACGATCTTCTTCAGTCGTTGACTTAACAATCATATCATCAACATAAACTTTTATCTCTTTGTGCATCATGTCATGGAAAAGAGTAGTCATGGCTCTTTGGTACCTTGCACCAGCATTCTTTAAACCGAAAGACATCACTCTATAGAAGAATGTTCCCTAGTGTGTGATAAATGTTGTCTTTTCCATGTCTTTAGGTGCCATTTTGATCTGATTATAACCGGATAATCCATCCATAAAGGATAAGATTTTGAACTTATCCATATTATCTACCAACATGTCAATGTATGGTAGAGGAAAATCATCTTTCGGTCTAGCTTTGTTCAAGTCTCTATAATCAACACACATCAGAATTTTATCATCTTTCTTTGGAACAGGTACAATGTTAGCCACCCATTGAGAATACTCACCAGTCACAAGGAATCCAACATCAATTTTCGTTTTCACCTCTTCTTTAATCTTGACAGCCATATCAGGGTGAGTTCTTCTCAACTTTTGTTTTACCGGCGGACATTCTAGCTTCAATGACAATCTATGCTCCACAATATCAATACCTGGCATATCTTGATAAGACAAAGCGAACACATCCACATATTCCCTAAGGAGCTCTACCATCTTCTTCTTAACATCAGGACAAAGTAGTTCCCCAATCTTGACTTCCTTCCTATTATCTTTGGAACCTAGATTAATCACTTCCAACGACTCTTTATGAGGCTGAATGGTCTTCTCTCCGTGCTCAAGTAACCGAGAAATCTCATCAGGAATCTCTTTGTCATCCTCTTCTTCCATTTCGAACACATGAAACTCAAAGTAAGGAGATGGCATATGGTCATTATTTTCAATGTGTTTAACAATTAATCTGCATAACAATTTTATGCTTGATTTTAGAATATGAACAAATAAACGCACATCGCGATGCAGATATAACAGTGATTTTTTTTTTATGTTACCACTTTTCCAAAAAAACCAAAAAAGAAAAACATAATATGGATAAATGAAATAACATTTTATTAGTGATAATGAAATTCGAAACAAAACCCATATAGATTCATTTTCACCTTGGGCATAATGAAAGGATTTTGAAAATAACAAAAACAAAAACATATTACTTCGACAAATGAATAACAAAAGGAACATCAACAACAATCCAATTATGGCACATCGATCCACATGTTACAAAGTCTGGCGCTTGTTGCTCTTCATCGTCTTCTAAGATTACGACCATAGACTGATCCTTAGAATGAATAAAGGAAGCACTGTGAAATACTTCTTGAATTAGCTTCATATCTCTTCGGGTTGCACAAGGTGAAAAACCCAAACCAACTCTGTTCTTGTTCTCGGTAAGCTCAACAATATGTCCCCATTTGGCAGATTGACCATTCTCCACCATAAATTGGGCATCTTTTAAGGATGACATGGATTCACCATTCTTCTTAACAACAATATTATCAATAGAAATAACTTGAAACAATGTTCCCTCGGCTTCATCGGCATCAATGTATGAAAATGAAGAGAGATGACTCACCAATATGGCCTGCTCGCCACCCATGATCACTAACTTACCATTCTTCACAAAATTCAACTTTTGGTGTATATTTGATGTAACTGCCCCAACCTCATGAATCCACGGACATCCTAAGAGACAACTATAGGTGGGGCGAATATCCATCACTTGAAAAGTGATCTGAAATAAGCATGAACCTATCTTTATCAGGAGATCAATTTCCCCAATTACAGTCTTCATCGAGCCATTGAAGGCCTTCACAGCAACTCCATTGAATTTCATATGGGCACATTGGTAAGCAAGTTTAGACAACATATACTTGGGAAGAACATTCAAAGAGGATCCAGTATCCAGCAACACATTGGACAAAGCATCTTCATGACAATTCATATAAATATGCAGGGCCAAATTGTGATTCTTCCCTTACTCAGAAAGCTTTTCATCACTGAAGCTCAAATTGTTACATGTCATAATATTGGCTATAATGCCATTAAATTGCTCAATTGTCACGTCATGGTCCACATAGGCCTGCTCTAGGACCTTCTGCAAAGCTTCTCAGTGTGATCCTGAACTCATCAGTAGGGATAACACTAATATCTTGGACGCAGTGTGCAACAACTGGTCCACCACATTGAAATCGTTCTTCTTGATCAATTTCAACACCTCATCTTGGACGCAACCGACTTGTATAACAGGAGTTTTATCTTGACTTGATTTCTCTATCACCATATCTACAGCCCTCTTAGGAGTTGCAGCAGCAAATACCCGACCATTTTGGGTCACACCATTTATATTGGTAATGTTCACCACGGATGGAAAAACAGAAATATGCACTTCTTTACCGTCTTCTACATAGTAGAACTATACTTGTAATGCACAACTTTATCAGACTCGTAAGGCGTAGGACCCGCCAAACGAATAACCAACAGAGAGACAACAGTCTTCTGACCATCATATGCAATCACAACCGATTTTGGGAGATTAAAACTAGGAACTATGACGTTCACCTCATGCTCATCTTTATTTCTACCCCTCGTAACTTGAATTAGATTCTAATCCATCATTTCTTGTAAGTCGCTTTTCACAACAGCACATCCTCGGGGGATCTCTGGAAAAAAACTTGACAAGAAGCATGGTCATGCTCATAATAGCTCAATTCGCATAAAGTAGCATGCATTTAAACCAAGTATCTTTTGATTAGATTGACGTCAAAAACTCGATATTCCTAGGACATCCTTCGACCATATTCACAGTTGCATTTCCATGTTTGGGCAGCGGATTAGCTTATACATTGGGATTAGAATCTTCAAATGATAAAATACCGCTTTGTATTAACCTTCTTACCTCATCCTTCAAGGTGAAACAATTCTCAATATCATGGTCAGGTGCTCTTTGGTGGAATGCATAATGTTAATCAGGTTTATACCACCACAGAAGCTCTTTCGGAATAGCCGTTGGAGTTCTTGTTTAGAACAAATTCTTCTAAATTAAAGCAGGAAACAACTTTGTATAAGTCATTGGAATTAGGTAAAATTGTACAGGCCTCTAGGCACGATTTTGTTGATTTGTGCGCTGCTGGAAACACGGTTGATAACTTGATGTTGCTTGAGAAACTTAAGCAGAATTAATCATTGGAGTAAATGAGCCACATGCTGATGACGTTGACAGTTCCTCAGAAGCCTTCTATGTCTCTCTTTTTCCTTGTGGTACATAGCACGTAGTTGATCCCTGTCCGGTGCCATATCGACATTATATTTGTACTGGCGAACAAAAGCCTCACCTAGGTCATTGAACGTTCGGATTTGAGTATTGTCGAGCCCTATATACCATTTCATAGTGGTACCAGTCAAACTGTCTTGAAAGTAGTGGATCAACAATTGATGGTTGTCAGTTTGAGTTGACAGCTTAAAAGCGTACATCACCAGATGACTCAGAGGATAGGAATTTGCCTTTGTACTTTTCAAAATCCGGAAAGGAAAAGGGAAAAGTACGAAAAAAACCCAAAGATAATAAGTTTTCAAATCAAAACTTATAAAATGCTAAAGATTACAAGTAAGGGGGTTGGTTACACAGAGGGAAGGTGTTAGCACCCAAAGTGTCCTAGGTACTCCTAGGGAGCCCTTTTTTATGTCTGTATGTGTTTTTGGTATAAAATATGTTTGAGAAAAATAGAGTGTGGGGAATAGAGAAGAATTTATTGATTATATTTTTATGTTTGACAAGACCTTCGGACTTGTTCCTACGTACCAATATAAAATGAGGGATCAAAACCTTGGAGTTCGTGGTATCAATTTCAAAGTGAGTTAATTGCTTTTAAAAAAATTAAGTTTAAAAAAGGCACAAAAGGCCCAAAAGAGTTTGAATGAGTGTTAGTTCTTTTTTTTCTTTTGAAATTTTAAGTCTAATATGGTTAGATTTATTTACAAGTTTGATTAAGAAAAAGAGTTTGGAAAATGCAATGCCATAAAGCCAAAGTTTCTAATTTGTAATAAGGTCTAAGTTTGAAATCACAAGCAAAGAAGGTTTTAAAAAGGGGGGAGATATTTGAAATTTAAGAAGTGGGAGGAGATGAAGAGACTAATCCTAAGAAAAAAAATTAAAAGTTAAGAGTTGAAAAGATCTGACCAATGGGATGCAATCCAATAAACATGAATGTCATATAGAAACCCACTTTTCCTTTGGACTTTAAAATCAAGCAATATTAATACACAAGTAGCAAGATGAAGAGCAAGGCATCAAATAAAGATAGCCACATCCAAGCTAGAAACTTCATAGTCTTCTTCTTAATCTCCCATATATCAGTTAACATACTCCTTCAATGGCTCAGTATAAGGCATTAGACACAGGTTCAAAATAACATTTCCATCAAGACCATGTAGTAGATGAACTCAAAAGGGATCTCAATACTTGCACCAGATGAAATTTCAATTCATAATAACTTGGCTTCAGAAAAGTTGGCATTGGCCAAGTCCCTTTGCATAGGGAGTGTTGCCTAATTCTAAATCTGAGTCTCATATCAAATCCAACAGTCCACACAAACATTTTTTTAGGGTTTTTCTTGTTATTAGGTATTTTGGGGGTCCTAAGACCACAAACACAAACAAGATACACAAACAAATATATACAATCACAATATATGGCTCAAGTGAGCTAAGTGAAAATGGCGTAACATAAACAAGTTAAATGATATGTAAATAGAAAAATGATAAATGACTTGAATTCTAAATGACATAAAGTAAATGACTTGAAATTAAAAGCAAAGTAGAATAAAGGTTAGTTAAATGTTAATTGATTAGATGTTAGTGTTGTTTTCATTTTTCAATTGATTAAGTCATTCTTTGGAGAACACTCAACCCTTTGTTCACAAGTGTGGATCCTTGAACCAAGACATCTTCCAAAGGAAGGAAAAAAGGCCAAGTTTTCACACAATACCATGAAATGGGGGAGACTTACAATCCCACTTACTAGAATGCTATGCCTTTTGGGTCAAAATTTAGTCACAATTATCTGAGGTCGGGTAATAGAATTTTTAGTGTTAATGCATGTTAGAGATATGGTATAATGAACCATACTTCTAAAACATATCACACTTAAAAATAAAATGGCAAAAGGATAAACCTAATCTCATCCATACTTGTGTTGGTTTATGAACCAACTAGCCTTAGGATATAGAGATATCATTTGTCAATGGAATGGATAGGATAGAATGGGATTGAATATGAAGATGGAGGGGAAATGAGACAAACACAAATTGGTCATGGGAGGAATTTTATCAAATTAAAATCATTCATTCATTTTGGGAGATGAAATGTACATTTCATCAATCCTCTAAATCCAATTATTTTAATCCAACAAAGTCAAATCAACCTTGACCAAGGCCCAAACACAATAGTCAAACTTCACAAGTCAATAAAAATAGCTCAACACAATTTATTCACAATTAAACAATTAAAAATGCATTAAATTAAATTAGGTTTGATCAAAAACCTAAAACCTCTTTAAAACACCAAATAAATGGGCAGGAGATTTACCCTAGGTCAATGAAGGTCAAAGGACCTTAGACAAAAAAATCCATAATTTTTGGAAAGGCAAAAGTATTTTTAGACAATTAAAAATATGCATAAAAACAATTAAATCATGAAAAATATTAATATTGATCCAAAAAATAATTTTAATTCAAAAAATAAAAGAGAAAAATATTTGAAACTTTTTGGTGAAAGTCCCACATTTTTTGGGTCAATATTAAAATTAATATGAATTAATGAAAATAAAGCAATTAAAATGAAAATAAAAAAATAAAAAATAAAACGTGGACCATCTGATCTCCCTCATTAATTGAGGTGGCAGATCAAATGGTCCAAAGCGCGCGTTCCATGCGGTCATCAGTCAATTGGGCAACACGCGTGGTAATCACAACCAACGCTCAAGATTAAAAAAAATTGAATGGATCATGTGATTCAGAAGCTTGCCAACACATCGCCGGAGCTAGAGCTTCAGTCTTCTTCTCCTGTGGACCTCACCGGACTGGTCCACCTTCAACCATCACCAAAATGAAAAGGCAAGACATGGGTTTAAAGAAAAAATGCTCAGGAGCTCGTATATGGCCTCAATTTTGTCTAACTCCAAGTATATAGGAAGATACAGGGTGTTGAATTTTGAGAATCATGACTTGAGTTGCTTTGATTTGACCTCTAAGCAACTCAATCTTGTTGCCTACATTGGTAGGACTTCATACAACCAAAAATCAACAAAAATAATGGAGTTGTAAGAGAGAATTGAAGAGTGGAAAAATCTGGAAAATCACCTTCAATGGAGCTTCAGATTGGCACGATCTTGCTCTCAATTATGCTTGGCCTTGCTTCAGATGCTTCATAGAATAGAAATGGATAAAGTAAAGGGATGGACTCTTAGAGTTTCAATCTCAAAACAGTTGGAGATTTGAAAATCGATTTTCAAATAAAATCTTCAAGCTTATCCTTTAATGGTGACGGTTTAGGGTTGCTGAATCAAAGCTTGCGCATGAGGTCCTCATTTCTGAGCAATAGAGCTTCTATTTATATACCAATGGGACTGATATTTGCACACTTCCATTTTTGGCAAAACTTAAAAATCTCTCTTGCATGCTTGCATGGGTGTGCGATAGGCCCATTAAGTGACGCACTTAGGTCAAAAATTGAGTGTAAGCCATGCTGAAATCATGTTGTCATGCCATGCATTCGTGTATGAAAAGTGGAACTTGATATTATCCAAATGGTCCTTCAACTTTAACCTAAGCACAAGTCATTCATCCTTTGTCCAAATGAGATACTTTTGGACTTTTTTGAAAGGTTAGATCAAGAGGAACAAATTTAATGTTGAACACTTTTTCATTTGAAGCTTGGATAATGATGAATTTTGAGTTGGATCAAGCTATATATTCACTTCTTCCACCTTGAATAACCTTTTTTATGAGCTTCAAATGAGAAATGTTCCTTCATAAAAGTTTTAGCTCTTTCAAATCCCTTTAATTTGGTCACAAATATGACCTCATTTGGATTTTGGATGAAGGAGTTATGCATTTTATAAGTTGAGGAAAATCACTTGTTCAATGGTATTGGCCTAAAATGACCTATAATATTTCCTCTTGCAACATGCATTTGCAATTTGAATTTTCACTTCCTCCAAACATAAAAGTTAAAGTAGACATATTGAATTTGATCATGAAATTTTAATGGCTTTCATCTCATACATAATGAGAAAGTTATGATCTTGGGAAGTTGACCTCCAAACTAGGGTTAAGACAAAATGACCTATAATCTTTCACCATAGAAAATGACTTTACAAGCATAACTAGCTCTTTACCTCAAGATGAAAGTTGTTTGGAATGTCATTTAGAGTAACTTTTATCTTGGAATCATTTTCATATGATGATAATTGTAGGAGATAGGGTCTAGGGAACCCTAGTTTTGACCAGTTGAATTCCTCTGGTCAACCACCATGAACCAACTTGCTAGCTTGATATTCTCTTGACTTTTGGGACTCATGGAGGATCATATATGCATAAGATGATAAAATGAAGTATCCCTTGATATATTTGACCAATTGTTGAAGAAACTCGTTGAAGAAGTCACACAAGATACCTAGATGAATTAGGGCTTCCAAGGCAAACCAACTTCAAACTCTTGATGATTTCTTGATCAAAATAACATGTGAAGATCATAGGGATCCAAATATGATACTTAGAGCCATAGTAAACCATTTCTTGATTGAGCTCCTTGCATTGAGGGTCTTGAACCCTAGATATGGGCATGATAGATCAAAGGTGAGCATACACACTACCTACAAAAGCAGTTAAACTATACAATGACATATTTTTGGTTTTTTGGTTAGTAAATAAAGAAAAATGAAGTATGATACAACCAAATGTGCTTGGTGATCTCTCCTAATGCAAACCCAATGAATAAGGGGTAAGGAGGATGCCAATGTGTGATCCCAATGTTAATGCATATGATGAGAATAGCATGAGGGATCTTAGGGTCAAAATTGGGGTCTTACAAATGCCCCTATTTAAGGACGTTCTAGCTGAGGAGATGAAGGTTAAAATCTTTGCATCGACTCGGTAGAATGAACTTAAATAAAAAAATATAGAAACATATTTTGGTCCCTAAGAGACCTCATGATGCATATGATATGAATGTAAAAATAATCTTTGTGGAGAAAATGTTGCCACAAAGGAAAAGAATCCGGAGAGACCGAAAGTCCGCTGGAGTATAATGCATTTCGTAAGGAAAACTCACTAGGGAGACAAAGACTCTGGGGGATAAAAAGGTCGTGTGTAGGCCAGGCTACGACTTTAAAACTGTTGGGGGACTCGAGGGATTCTACAAAAATAAATCAATGGGAAGACTCAGTCGGGGAATAAAAGAAACATTTGTCGGGGAAACTGGTAGATCAGATCAAAGTTGAAATACTCGAACCAAACAGGATATGGAGATCTCACTGAGGAAATACGCACTCAGACTTAACTAGGGAAGAAATGATCTTCTTCAACACAGGAGTAACAAAAGTATATTATCCACTACCGGTTACTGGGTAAAGGGATAACATAATCTGTCAGAGAGGACATCCGTTACCGGTTAGGGTTAACATATAAAGGATGACCTGATGAGGAAAGAACCAAATCAAACAGGATTTACAACTATCGGTAATGGGCAGAAGACCACAAAGAAAGAGAATATCTGTCATCGGATAAGGTGAACATATCAAGGATAGATTCAAAGGGAAGAATATTCGTCATTGATTAAGATGAACATATCAAGGATAGACTCACCTGGGGATATTAGGAAGAATATTAGTTACCGGTTAGGGTAAACATATCAAGGATAAACTGCCTGAAAAAGTAGGAATTATATTTATCGGCTACTGGATAGAATACCAGAAAGAGAATATCCGTCATCAGTTAAGATGAACATATCAAGGACAGACTCTGAGGGGAGACATAGGAATTACATCTATCAGTTACTAGATAGAATACCGAAAAGAGAATATCCATCATCGGTTAAGATGAACATATCAAGGATAGATTCCACGAAAGGGGAAGCAGGATTTACGACTACCGGTTACTGTGCAGAAGATCGCAAAGAAAGAGGAAATCCATCACCGGTTAGGATGAACATATCAAGGATTAACCTTCTGGGGAACAAGTTAGGATTACAACTACCTTTTTAGTGGGTAGAATACCAAAACGAGAACATCCATCATAGGTCAAGATGAACAAATCAAGGATAAACTCAGAAGGGAAAGAGTATCTGTCATCGGTTAAGATGAACATATCAAGGATAAACTTCCTGGGAGACATGAAAACGAATCCGCTGGGGAGAAAAAGGTTACTTTTGTTGGGTATTGGGGCAGAAGTGAAATACTTGCAAATTGAGAAGAATATTACCGGTTACTGGGTAATAGACTCTCAGGGGACCAAAAGCATCTATCTAAGTAAGATCTAGAAAGGAACAATCAATCAAAGACTCAACCCAATAAGGATATAACTCAGGGGGAGTGATTCCATCCAGATAATCAACTGGGGAGGAAACTGAAATAATGATCATCCATGAGGGAAGTAACTCAGTGGGGAATGAGAAAGGTTAAATTCTTTTAGCTTAAGGGGCTGACACTCTATAATTGAAAGAGGACAGACACATCAAATCTACGTGGGGGGAATGGATACCACCGTAGCAGAGGATCAGAGAAATAGTGAATCACAAAGTGCATTATTAATGTATATGTATATATGATGATTATGTTGACAAAACGATCACAAAGGATACAAATGTCACCTGTCTGCATCACCAATACAATACTCATCCAATCCTCACAGGAGGGAAGCATCTGCTGGAGAGAAAGGTTGCGAAGGAATGAACAGGAATCATCCACCTGGAAAGCTCAACCCTGGCTGGGGGAAAGGAAAAGGTTTGCCGAAAATTTGCACCATCAACTTTGCTGTGAATTTCAGGTCAATACCACATCAAATAGGAGACAACCTTGCCGAGAATCAAAAATACTGCTCAAGAATCAGGGCTAACCGGAGTCAGGGACAACTCCGCTGGCGACTTGAGGGGAAATAAAATTTATTGAAATGTTGATGGGGAAAAGGAACAGAGATCACACCAACTGCTGCGATAATGCGCCTACAACTCGAGGGAGGCAATTACGAACTCAGCTGGGGAAACCAACAAAACTCAGCTGGAGATGCTGAAATGTTGCTGGGGAAAAGGAACAGAGATCACACCAACTGCTTAGGGATTGTAATACCTCAAAATTTGCCCCCCTCATTCATGCATTCATTTTTAGGTCATTTAACATTTCATATTGCATTTCATCATGTCAATCAGAATTAGATCCAAAAAGCTTGAATATCATCCAAGGCACTTTGTGGGTCCTATCTGGGTGATCAGTCAACACAAGGGAATGGCTTGAGATACTTCCAACATGTTCAAATGGGGTCTATTCATCAGTCAAAACGTTAATCTTGAAGGAGCAAAAGTTTGTTCATGAGCTGTCATGCTCGCTAGGCGAGCAGAATGGGTCGCCTAGCGAGTCCCAAGAAAAGCTACCAGAATCACCTGCGCTCAGAGGAATTTCTTGAACTGTCATGCTCGCTAGGCGAAGCCCACGCGTTTTGAAAAAAAAAAAGAATAAATAAATAAATAAATAAAATATAACAGAAAAATCTTGGACTTGGACCTCTCTCATTTGAGCCCACAAAGCCACGAAAATCAGGTTATAAATTCTAAAAAAAATTCAGTGGAAAAACCCTAGAGAGATTTTAACTAATTCAGAGCAACCTCCAGAGACTGAAGGGAACTCATCTACAAAGAACCAATTCCCTCTAATATAAACCCTAAGATTGTTCTGCAAAGCCAACGGTGCAATTCAATTTCAATCGATCCTCCCCAATCAGGTAGGCCCTATTTCCACTACTTTATACTTTCAACCTGAAATTTCTGAATGTATGAGGTATTATGGGTGAATTTGGAAGAGTGGGTATCGTTAGGTTTTGCATGTGGGCACATGTTTTAGTATGTATGTCATGTCTTGATGTGTGGATCCTTGCCCCCTGACTTTGAATTTTGATATCCTTTTGATGCATGTGTTTGACAAGAGGTTTAGGCCTCCTACATTTGGTTGCTTTTTGTGAGCTCTTTTTGTGAATTTTAATGGCATGATTCATGTGGTTACATTTTGATTTGGGGAAACTCTTTATTGCACCCCATCTTGTCACTCTACCCTGTTTGTTGAGTTTTTGTGAGGACTCACATGACTCCTGAAAGGATAGCTTGCTTGGCATTCCACTTTATTTGTGGGATACCATTTGGAGATTTATTCCGATTACCTGTATTGACTTGCTTTCTTTGATGGTGCCAGCTCGAAAGATCTCTGGGTTTCTTATTTCTTTAGCTGTTATTACTTCGGATCTTTATCCATGTGGTAGACCTCTTGATCCCTTTATCTTTCCCGCATTTTACCGCTTTCTTAGTTGGAAGACCTCAATAGGAGGCAATGTTTTCTTTTGTTTGTTTACTTTTGTGCCCAAAGACCTCCAAGAAGAGGCATCAGTGCTAAAGACCTCCTTGAAGAGGCAATTGATGGATAAAAGGGATTAGTAATCAATCCCCCGTTATTCAGTGTGTCGTTCTTTATGCTCGCACTACGTGTCGAAGCTTCAGAACAAAAGCCCAAGATCTTTTGTCCGGTCAGTCAATGGAGAGGGTTCCACCTTTCTGAATCCCCACTTTTTGTCATGAGCTCACCCTGTCCAGGGTTAAGAGCTATGAGGTCTTATCCTCGTTACCCTTTTGATCTGCTCACCCTGACGTTCAATGTCAGTGGTTAAGAGCCCATTTGATTACCTATTCCATGGCTTGTTTATCGAGGTTGATATGACCCCTCTTGACTAAAGCCCTACCCATGTAGGTTTGAGCCCCTTTGTGGCATTTTACTTTATGCATGTTTGTTTTGTATGGTGTGATCGTCTCCCCATAGGATTGCTAGGCTTCGTATAGTCTCTTGTTTGCATGTCAATTAAGGTAGCACTGTTCCTTCATCTAGGACTTCCTTTTTTGCATGAGCATTCCTAAAACCCAAACAAACTCATTGATTTTTCTTCTCCTAAGAACACGTTTACTCTTTCTACTATAGGCGAGTAAGTCTCTAAAGGTCGAGCATCCGGTAGATTGCGTAGTAACGTCGTTCATCCAAAACACAACCCTTAACCCGTAGTTAGCCGAACTACAGTTTACTCTGATTCTCATTCCAGATGAGATACGTAGGCATAAGACGCGATGTCTTAACGAGCACACTCCTCTTTAGCCCATAGGCAGCCGAGCTACGAAGACTCTGATTCTCATATCCAGATGAGATACGTATGCAGTGGATGCGATATCCGTGCGAGTCATTTTCTTTTGACCCCCTCTTTTAGCAAATAGTACATTAGATAAACCCACACCCTTTAGACAAGAACAACAAAAGTGGATCCCGTAGAGTATTACGGATACGTAGGGGTGCTAATACCTTCCCTTCGCATAATCGACTCCCGAACCCAAGATTTGGTTGCGAGACCTTGTCTTTTCCTTTCCTTTTTTTCTAGGTTTACTTTGAGCGTTTCCTTTCCCTCCTTTGGGATAAATAACGCACGGTGGCGACTCTTCTGTCATTTTCTTTCTCGCCGGTTGTTTTTTCGCATCTCCTTTTTCAGGTTGCGACAGTTGGCGACTCTGCTGGGGACCCTGGTTTCCTGAGCGAGTCCCTCCTAGCTTTTGTAGGTTGTTTATTTATTGGGTGTTCATTCTTTTGTACAGTTATTTATTTTTCAGCATTTACCTGCTTCATTGCATTGTGTACATATCATTGTTGTATCTGTTGGCTCTGCTGTTGGTTTGTTTGTTTGTTGGGATGGGGTGTTCTATGAGAGATAAGCCCATTACCCAGGCTTGAGTGTACACACAGGTTTTAGAATGGATAGTCATGAGGCTTGCGTGGCGTGTTGCTACGTTAAGTCGTTCATGAAGACCCACACCCAGACGAGGTTTCTTTTGGATATATTCTGTCCTATGGGTGTTCCATAACGACATGATGTTCCTCTAGAAATCGTCGACTCTCGTGACCATTTCCCGAGAACTCAGTCGAGGCCTTTCCTCCGAGACGTGATTATGTTAGCTCTGATGGGCGCATTCTCGCTGATCAATCCGAGGACCCCGAGACTGGGAACTTGCTATTAGGATGTCCTGTTGAGGGGAGTCAATGGAGGTCTTTTATCCCGTAATAATGCCAAACCTTCAGTGGTAAACGTATTATTCTCGACTGAAGAGCCGAAGCTGACAAACTTCTATTCTTAGAACCTACCAATGAGGGGCGGGCTAAATTCAGGAAACCTTAACCTCCAACTAACCCGGTTTTATGGAGCAGAGTTCTGATCTTGTATTACATTCTTCAGTGGGTTTCTCTTCAGACAGTGCAACCCAACAGATATTAAAGCGGATCCAGCAATCCTGATTCCCATGTCACTGCATTGCATCACATCGTTTTTCTTTCACATCATTGCATCACATCATTTTACATTCATATCATTTAACACATGTTTATCTATTCCCAGGGGTTTATATCTTCTTCTTGATTCTAGTCGGGGTTTTCTTCTTAAACCGTTTATCAAATGTGAGACTGGAATCAAGGGGTTAGAATACCCTTTGGAACTGATAAACATGTCATTGCATTGTCATATCCGTCAACATCTCTTGCATAACAGGTACCGCCACAGTGTTCTCAGTTGTTTGGTGTTCCACTAGCAAGATAGCTGACTCAGGCATTCTCCGGTACGGTACATGCAGAAACCACCAGAGAGTAATGGAAAGCCTACAAGCAGAACTCGCCGAGATGAAGATTCGCATGAATCAGTTCATGGATGTGGTTCAAGGGGTGGCTCAGGGACAACAAGAGCTCAGGCAGATGATGCAGAGGAATCCCGCCAGTACTCAACCAGAGACGTTGACTGATCCCCCAGCTGGAGAGGCTAACGGACTCAGTGGACTGGGGCCTACCCCGATCCTACTTGTCAACTCCGGTCAACAACCCGTCCATGATGACCAGGAGGATCAGTTCCCCTTGCTTCAGGAAGACTTTGGAATGATTCATGGTATGGACCCTATGTTTCGGAGACGGGAAGAGAGGTTGAAGGCAATGGAAGGACAGAATCCTCTGGGAGTAGACGTTGCTGACTTGGGATTGGTCCCAGGCGTGAGGATACCACCGAAATTCAAGGTCCCGATATTCGACAAATACAGCAGCAACTCTTGCCCGAAGACCCATGTGCAAGCCTACTTCCGTAAAATGGTTGCATACTCTGACGATGAAAACTTGCTTATGTACTTTTTCCAGGATAGCCTAGCTGGGGCATCCCTGGGATGGCATATGAGGCTGGACATAGCCCACATCCGCTGCTGAAGGGATTTGGCTGAGGCTTTCGTGAAGCAGTATCAGTATAATGCAGACATGGCTCCGGATAGAACTCAACTTCAGCATCTGTCTCTTAAAGGCAATGAGTGCTTCAGGGAATACGCTCAACGCTGAAGGGAGACAGTTTCCCGTGTTCAACCTCCTATGTTGGAGAAGGAAATGGCTAACATGTTCATGAACACTCTGCCCGGACCTTATTTGGAGCGCCTGGTGGGTTACAATGCCTCCAACTTTGTTGATGTAGTCTCTATCGGTCTGAGGGTGGAGAATTACGTGAAGACATACAAGACCCAGAGTGGATGTGGATCTTCATCAGGGGTGAAAAAGCCGTTCATTCAGGAACAGAAGAGGAGAGAAGGGGATGCAAGTGCCATATCTTCTTATCAGAACAGGGATAACCGGAGGAATAACTTTCAGAACTATCATCAACAACCGTATGTTGCGGCTATGACCATTCCGGCTGCAACACCACTACAACAACAACAACCACAACGTCAGCAAGCTTAGTACCAACCACAACAACCGGGTAACAGACCCGCTTATCAACAGAGGCCAAGGACGATGGACCGGCGTTTCGACACTCTTCCAATGTCGTACGCTTAGTTGCTTTCTAGTCTTCAACAACTACAACTTGTGCAGTTACGCACTCTGGCTCCTCCCGTTGGTAGACTTCCGATGGGTTACGACGCCAACGCTAGGTGTAGCTTCCACTCTGGGGCACCTGGCCACAATATTGAGAACTGCAAAGCTTTTAAGCACGTAGTTCAGGACCTCATAGATTCAAAGGCCATCGACCTCGCACCGGCTCCGAATGTCGTCAACAATCCCATGCCCCAACATGGTGGTGCAAATGTTAATATGATGGAAGGGGAAGCCAGATCCGTCAAAGATACATTGAAGCTGAAGACTTCGTTGTCGGATATCAAGGGCTACTTGTTGAAGGCCGATGTTTTCCCCGGTTGTGGGAAGGGTTGTTTGGATTGTGCTACTCAGAGTGGAGGTTGTTTGAAGCTACAACAGGGTATCCAGGTCTTGCTCGACAAAGGTATCCTCCAGGTTGAAGATTTGTCTGTCCAAGAGTCTGCGGAAGGGGTTGAGGAAGAGGTGGTTGAAGATGCTACTGATGAATTCGCAGATGTTGTTCCTACTGATTCTGTGATCCATGATGATGTTGTCGCTGATATTCCAAACATGGCATTTGATTCTGATGTACTTGCTGAACTTGGTTCCGATGTTTCGGATGTGTGTACTTCAGCACTTCAGACTCGTCAGGGGCCGGTTACTTTCTCCAGCGCTGGTGTCATCCAATATGGCCAGGTCTCTACAATCAACGATGAAGATGGGGATAGCGATTGCGACATCGATAACTGGGTGCGTCCGAGGATCCCAGGTGAAGTCATCGACAATTGGTCTTCTAAGGAGATTGTCCAAGTCACTTTTTCGGAGGAGTAATTTTTCTTGTTTATTCATGCATATCCAAGTCTTACGTTCCGCCCAGGTCGTAATGAATCATTGTAGGGCTCATCTATATGGATACTTTCATTTTTTATCATCAATAAAGGACGTCTTTTTGCATTCAAATATTTTGTTCACTGTCTTTCAATTTTTGCAGTTTTCAAAAATCAAAAAAATATATTTGGCAATGTTTTGTTTAGTTTTCATTCCTTGTTCACACTCATAAGCACATACCATCACTCATGCAGATGCACATCACCGGGTCCTATTGATAACAGTTCTGCTATAGCTCGCTTCGACTTTGAAAATCCAATCTTTCAAGCTGAAGAAGAGGGTGATGAAGACTGTGAACTCCCTGAAGAACTTTCCAGGTTATTAAAACAGGAGGAAAGGGTCATTCAACCGCATCAAGAGTCTGTTGAAGTGATTAATCTCGGCATCGAGGACGCCAAGAGAGAAATCAAGATAGGGGTTGCTTTGGAAGATAATGTGAAGAAAGGGATGATTGAATTGCTGCAAGAATATGTTGACATCTTCGCTTGGTCTTATTAGGACATGCCAGGGCTTGACACAAATATTGTGGTACACCGTTTGCCTCTCAAAGAAGGTTGTCCTCCGGTCAAGCAGAAGCTCAGAAGAACAAGACCAGAGATGGTTGTCAAGATAAAGGAAGAAGTGCAAAAACAGTTGGATGCAGGGTTTCTAGCAGTCACAAACTATCCGCCATGGGTTGCAAATATCGTTCCAGTACCTAAGAAGGATGGAAAGGTACGGATGTGTGTTGACTACCGGGATCTGAACAGAGCTAGTCCTAAAGATGATTTCCCATTACCTCACATCGACGTTTTGGTGGATAACACAGCTCAGTTCTCGGTATTCTCCTTCATGGATGGCTTTTCTGGCTATAATCAAATTAAGATGGCACCAGAAGACATGGAGAAGACAACATTCATAACCCCATGGGGCACCTTCTGCTACAAGGTGATGCCGTTTGGTCTGAAAAATGCCGGAGCAACATATCAACGAGCGATGGTGACTCTTTTTCATGATATGATTCATCATGAAATCGAGGTTTATGTTGATGATATGATTGCCAAATCTCAGACGGAAGAAGAACATTTGGTGAATTTGCAGAAATTGTTTGAGCGTTTGAGAAAATTCAAGCTGAGGCTTAATCCGAACAAGTGTACTTTTGGGGTGAGATCTAGAAAATTACTGGGTTTTATTGTTAGTGAAAAAGGGATTGAGATGGATACGGCCAAAGTGAAAGCGATACAGGAAATGCCTGAGCCAAGAACAGAGAAACAAGTCTGTGGTTTCTTAGGGAGGTTGAACTACATTGCAAGGTTCATCTCTCACCTAACAGCCACGTGCGAGCCAATATTCAAATTGCTGAGAAAAGATCAGGCTATCAGGTGGAATGATGATTGCCAAAGGGCTTTCGAGAAGATAAAAGAGTATTTGAATAATCCTCCTATCCTTATGCCTCCAGTCCCAGGGAGACCGCTGATTATGTATTTGACAGTACTAGACAAATCCATGGGTTGTGTTCTCGGTCAACACGACGAGACAGGTAGGAAAGAGCATGCCATCTACTACCTGAGTAAAAAATTCACAGACTACGAGTGGAGATACTCAATGCTTGAAAATACATGTTGTGCACTTGCATGGGCTGCTAAGCGTTTGAGACAATACATGATGTCTCACACAACCTTACTGATCTAAGATGGATCCAGTCAAATACATATTTGAGAAGCCAGCTCTCACCGGAAGGGTTGCTCGTTGGCAAATGGTACTGACAAAGTACGATATCCAGTATACATCCCAGAAAGCCATCAAAGGGAGTATTCTGTCAGACTATCTTGCTCAGCAGCCGATTGATGATTATGAGCCGATGAAGTTTGATTTTCCAGATGAAGACATCATGTTCCTCAAGATGAAAGACTGTGAAGAGCCAGTTGTTGAGGAGGGACCTGATCCAGACGAAAAATGGACTTTGTTGTTTGATGGGGCTGTCAATGCCAGAGGAAGTGGAGTTGGCGCTGTCATTACTACTCTGAAAGGTGCCCACATGCCTTTTACCGCTCGTCTGACTTTTGAGTGCACAAATAATGAAGCTGAGTATGAAGCCTGTATCTTGGGCATTGAGCAAGCCATTGATTTGTGAATCAAGACTCTAGACATCTTCGGAGATTCAGCTCTAGTGATCAATCAAGTGAATGGTGATTGGAACACCCTCCAGCCCAATCTGGTCCCTTACAGAGATTACACGAGAAGACTATTGACTTTCTTCACAACAGTAAAGCTGTATCACATACCTCGTGATGAGAACCAGATGGAATATGCTCTTGCCACCCTATCCTCCATGATCAACGTGATTCGGTGGAACCACGCTGCCAGGATCGATATGATGCGCCTCGACAGAGCCGCGTATGTGTTTGCTGCTGAACTGGTAGTTGACGACAAGCCCTGGTATCACGACATCAAGCGCTTTCTGAAGAATCAAGAGTACCCTGCAGGGGCATCCAACAATGATAGAAAGACTTTGAGAAGATTGGCAGGCAGTTTCTTCTTGAACAAAGACGATGTGCTGTATAAGAGGAACTTCAACATGGTTTTGCTCAGATGCGTGGATAGACACGAAGCAAACATGTTAATGTAGGAAGTTCATGAAGGCTCCTTCGGTACTCATGCCGGCGGACATGCAATGGCTAAGAAATTGTTGAGAGCGGGATATTACTGGATGACCATGGAATCTGATTATTTCAAATATGCTCGGAAGTGTCATAAATGCCAGATTTATGCTGATAAGGTACATGTGCCGCCAAATCCTTTGAATGTGATGTCTTCGCCGTGGCCTTTTGCTATGTGGGGCATTGATATGATTGGAAAGATTGAGTCGACCGCCTCCAATGGGCATTGTTTCATCCTTGTTGCCATCGACTATTTCACCAAGTAGGTCGAAGCAGCATCGTTCGCGAATGTCACCAGACATGTGGTTGCCCGTTTCATCAAGAAAGAAATCATTTGTCGCTATGGGATTCCCGAAAGAATCATTTCTGATAATGGTTCTAACCTCAATAACAAAATGATGAAGGAGTTGTGCCAGAACTTCAACATTCAGCATCACAATTCTTCCCCTTACCGCCCTAAGATGAACGGTGTTGTTGAGGTGGCAAATAAGAACATAAAGAAGATTGTGCAGAAGGTGGTCGTTACGTACAGAGATTGGCATGAGATGCTACCCTTCGCCTTGCATGGGTACCGTACTTCATTACGTACATCGATCGGGGCAATCCCTTACTCCCTTGTGTATGGTATGGAAGCAGTCCTTCCTGTTGAAGTGGAGATTCCTTCTCTAAGAGTCCTGTTGGATGTCAAGTTAGACGAAGCTGAATGGATTCGGACAAGGTTCAATGAGTTGAGTCTTATCGAAGAGAAGTGAATGGCAGCCATTTGTCATGGGCAGTTGTATCAGAGTTAGATGAAGAGAGCCTTTGATCAGAAAGTGCGTCCTCGATGCTTCCAGGTCGGAGATTTGGTGTTGAAAAGGATCCTTCCTCCTCAGACAGATCACAGGGGCAAGTGGACTCCTAACTATGATGGACCGTATATTGTCACCAAGGTTTTTGATGGTGGGGCCTTAATGCTTGCAACTATGGATGGTGAAAACTTCACTTCCCCTGTGAACTCAGACGCGGTTAAAAAATACTTCGCATAAAATAGACCCGCTGGACAGTAAAAAGAATAGTCCAGGCAAAAATGGGCATCCCGACGAACCAAGAAAATGAAAAGGTTCGGGCAAAAATTAGGGATTAAAAATGAAAAGATCGTACCCCCGGTAAGTTGAAAACCTGAAAAGGAAACTTAGGAAAAAATGGGTATCCCGGTGGATTGAAAACCCGAAAAGGGCGATCCAGGCAAAAGTTAAGGATTAAACGAATGACTGCGTTCTGAGTAGTTCTGAATCTCATCTCGTGTCAATGACTGGAAACTTTTGAAGGATAGGAAACAGTCCAATCACTCTTTTCAGAAAGGTGATCATCTGGAGGATCTTGAAGACGAGCAAGTCATAGCAGTATTGGAACCCAATAGAAATCCATTTCACATTGCCATTAGATTAATTTCTGTTTTTATCTTTTGTGCGATTACCTCTTTCCGGGGATTGCTTCCTGATGTAAATGCCTATTCAGAGGCCATTCAATCAATAAAATCATGTTATTCAGTATATCTCTGTTTTCATTTTCATTTTACTGTTTTGTTTGCAAAAATGACGTCCGAATTTTTGATAAACATTGCATCATGAAACATAAGAGCTTTACAGGTACATGCTTAATAAACATTTAAAATTGTTGTAAATGTTAAGTGCTTTAGATCGTCTATTCAGAACAGGTACCCTCGGGGCATTTCCTTATGGTTCCCAGCCGATGATCGCGAATGTTTTCCCCCAACAGTCGAAGTTGGTATCTTATCCCTGCAGAGCTGATCAGAGCATTGGATTCTTTGATCCCCAGCAGGCTCTCACTGCTGTACCTCCCCCAAGAGGTTGTTTCAGAATATACATGCCCCAGTAGAGTTGACAGTGCCAGACTATATATCCCCAGTGGAGTAGACAATGCCAAACTGTATCTTCCCAGCAGAAGCGGCTGCTCCTCAGGGTTCGATGCCAGATCGATGATCTCGACGCCAGATCCATGGTCTCTTTCCTTGAAGCAGAATCTCGGTACCATATCGGTGTTTGCTTCCCATGCTAAGTCGTCTCTCTCGTAGATTATGGTTGCCAGAACCACTATCGCTTTCCCCAACAGCAGGTTTTAAGTGTCGTTCTCTCCCCAGTCAGAGTCTCGGTATTTCGTCATTGCTAGAACACCGTGTGGCGGGTCATTTCCCCACAGAGTTCTTTACGCTGTGCATCTCCAACAGCCTTGCCAGGGTCCAGAAGATGGTGATCATTTCCCCAGCAGATTCCCTTGCTTCGGCTTGGCATTCTACCCAGCATTTCGCATCCCTGCATGTAGAATCATATTGCATTGCATCCTCCCAAATTGCGTAGCATTTCCATTTTCATGGAGCATTATGCCATTGAAAAATTCAAACATACGCATGTAAGCATAAAACATTCTCGGTATCCCAAGTGATAAGCCAGAAGTTGTTTCCAGTACTCAGATTGAAGATTGTTCATGACTTACCTTTATTATCCCCAGCAAGTGTCATTGGCCCATGCGCCGCCTCTATTATCTCTCCCTATTTCTACCGATGCTGACAGGCATGAAGTTTTTCCGGTATTCAGACTGAAGTGGCCTTCAGGCCAATTTTCCGATGTTCAGATCGAAGAAGTTTCCGACATTCAGGCCAGTTTCCAGTATTCAGACCGAAGTGGCATTCAGGCCAGTTTCCGGTATTCAGACCAAAGTGGCGTTCAGGCCAGTTTTCCGATGTTCAGATCGAAGAAGTTTCCGACGTTCAGGTCGATGCAACTTGCGGCATTCAGGCCAGTTTTCCGATGTTCAGATCGAAGAAGTTTCCGACATTCAGGTCGATGCAACTTGTGGCATTCAGGCCAGTTTTTGGTATTCAGACCGAAGTGGCATTCAGGCCAGTTTCCGGTATTCAGACCGAAGTGGCGTTCAGGCCAGTTTTTCGATGTTCAGATCGAAGAAGTTTTCGACGTTCAGGTCGATGCAACTTGCGGCATTCAGGCCAATTTTCCGATGTTCAGATCGAAGAAGTTTCCGACATTCAGGTCGATGCAACTTGTGGCATTCAGGCCAGTTTCCAGTATTCAGACCGAAGTGGCATTTAGGCCAGTTTCCGGTATTCAGATCGAAGTAGCATTCAGGCCAGTTTTCCGATGTTCAGATCGAAGTCATTTCCAGTATTCAAACTGATGAGCGACATTCAGGCCATGGTTATTTCTGTGTTACCATTTATTTTGGTATCCAGGTTAACATTCTTTTTCTGTATTCAGACTGACTCTCACCATACCAGACGGATTCTTCTTTCAAGACCACCTCTTTGCCGATTCTGACAGGCATTGTTACTTCACTTCACTTCAGTGCAAATTTTCGGGCTTTTATTGTATTCAATCCCTTGATACCTCGAAAGTGCGAAAGCCGCTCCTATCTTCTTTTCGGGTCTCTAGTTGATTGAATAAGGGCAGCTGTAATACCTCAAAATTTGCCCCCCTCATTCATGCATTCATTTTTAGGTCATTTAACATTTCATATTGCATTTCATCATGTCAATCGGAATTAGATCCAAGAAGCTTGAATATCATCCAAGACACTTTGTGGGTCTTATCTGGGTGATCAGTCAACACAAGGGAATGACTTGAGATACTTCCAACATGTTCAAATGGGGTCTATTCATCAGTCAAAACGTTAATCTTGAAGGAGCAAAAGTTTGTTCATGAGCTGTCATGCTCGCTAGGCGAGCAGAATGGGTCGTCTAGCGAGTCCCAAGAAAAGCTACCAGAATCACCTGCGCTTAGAGGAATTTCTTGAACTGTCATACACGCTAGGCGAAGCCCACGCGTTTTAAAAAATAAAAAAAAACAAAACAAAAAAAAAAAAAAAAAAAAAAAAAAAAAAAAAAACAAAAAAAAAAACAAAACAAAAAACAAAAAAAAAACTAAACTAAAAACGAAAAAAATAAATAAATAAATTAATAAAATATAACATAAAAATCTTGGACTTGGACCTCTCTCATTTGAGCCCACAAAGCCACGAAAATCAGGTTATAAATTCTAAAAAAAATTCAGTGGAAAAACCCTAGAGAGATTCTAACTAATTCAGAGCAACCTCCAGAGACTAAAGGGAACTCATCTGCAAAGAACAAATTCCCTCTCATATAAACCCTAAGATTTTTCTGCAAAGCCAACGGTGCAATTCAATTTCAATCGATCCTCCCCAATCAGGTATGCCATATTTCCACTACTCTATACTTTCAACCTGAAATTTCTGAATGTATGAGGTATTATGGGTGAATTTGGAAGAGTGGGTATCGTTAGGTTTTGCATGTGGGCACATGTTTTAGTATGTATGTCATGTCTTGATGTGTGGATCCTTGCCCCCTGACTTTGAATTTTGATACCCTTTTGAAGCATGTGTTTGACAAGAGGTTTAGGCCTCCTACATTTGGTTGCTTTTTGTGAGCTCTTTTTGTGAATTTTAATGGCATGATTCATGTGGTTACATTTTGATTTGGGGCAACTCTTGATTGCACCCCATCTTGTCACTCTAACGTGTTTGTTGAGTTTTTTGTGAGGGCTCACATGACTCCTGAAAGGATAGCTTGCTTGGCATTCCACTTTATTTGTGGGATACCATTTGGAGATTTATTCCGATTACCTGTATTGACTTGCTTTCTTTGATGGTGCCAGCTCGAGAGATCTCTGGGTTTCTTATTTCTTTAGCTGTTTTTACTTCGGATCTCTATCCGTATGGTAGACCTCTTGATCCCTTTATCTTTCCCGCATTTTACCGCTTTCTTAGCTGGAAGACCTCAATAGGAGGCAATGTTTTCTTTTGTTTGTTTACTTTTGTGCCCAAAGACCTCCAAGAAGAGGCATCAGTGCTAAAGACCTCCCTGAAGAGGCAATTGAAGGATAAAAGGGATTAGTAATCAATCCCCCGTTATTCAGTGTGTCGTTCTTTATGCTCGCACTACGTGTCGAAGCTTCAGAACAAAAGCTCAAGATCTTTTGTCCGGTCAGTCAATGGAGAGGGTTCCACCTTTCTGAATCCCCACTTTTTGTCATGAGCTTACCCTGTCCAAGGTTAAGAGCTATGAGGTCTTATCCTCATTACCCTTTTGATCTGCTCACCCTGACGTTCAATGTCAGTGGTTAAGAGCCCATTTGATTACCTATTCCATGGCTTGTTTATCGAGGTTGATATGACCCCTCTTGACTAAAGCCCTACCCATGTAGGTTTGAGCCCATTGGTGGCATTTTACTTTATGCATGTTTGTTTTGTATGGTGTGATCGCCTCCCCATAGGATTGCTAGGCTTCGTATAGTCTCTTGTTTGCATGTCAATTAAGGTAGCACTGTTCCTTCGTCTAGGACTTCCTTTTTTGCATGAGCATTCCTAAAACCCAAACAAACTCATTGATTTTTCTTCTCCTAAGAACACGTTTACTCCTTCTACTACAGGCGAGTAAGTCTCCAAAGGTCGAGCATCCGGCAGATTGCGTAGTAACGTCGTTCATCCAAAACACAACCCTTAACCCGTAGTTAGCCGAACTACGGTTTGCTCTGATTCTCATTCCAGATGAGATACATAGGCATAAGACGCGATGTTTTAGCGAGCACATTCCTCTTTAGCCCATAGGCAGCCGAGCTACGAAGACTCTGATTCTCATATCCAGATGAGATACGTATGCAGTGGATGCGATATCCGTGCGAGTCATTTTCTTTTGACCCCCTCTTTTAGCAAATAGTACATTAGATAAACCCACACCCTTTAGACAAGAACAACAAAAGTCGATCTCGTAGAGTACTACGGATGCGTCGGGGTGCTAATACCTTCCCTTCGCATAATCGACTCCTGAACCCAAGATTTGGTTGCGAGACCTTGTCTTTTCCTTTCCTTTTTTTTCCAGGTTTACTTCGAGCGTTTCCTTTCCCTCCTTTGGGATAAATAATGCACGGTGGCGACTCTTCTGTCATTTTCTTTCTTGCCGGTTGTTTTTTCGCATCTCCTTTTTCAGGTTGCGACAGGGATAAAACCAATAATGCTTCAGATTTTAGGGCTTACCTGTTCTCGGACTGCTGTGGACATCCCTTAAATGAAATCGATTGCTCTTTAAAAAGTAATTGCTTTTATTATTTAAGAAAACATGATTGTTATTTTAAAATTTTAATTTCAAAATGATCACAATAAAATTTAATTCCATTTAGCTGAATAAATAAGAGTGGAAACAATTGGATAAAAAGCTCAACTTTATTTAATAGGATGGTAGTCTGTAAATGACAAGACTCCATAGATCTTTACAAAAGTTGAAAAATGGTAATTTACATGGAAAAGGCCTACATTGAATACAATGATCACTAATCCTTCTACCTCCTTCAATATCCATTGTGCTCTTGGCTTTGGCTAAAGATGAATCAGAACCAATCGTTGTGCTTAAGAAAGTCTTCAAGACTAAAGATCGATAGCTTGCAGTTACTTCCCATAATCCCTAATTTTTGCATAAATTGCCCCAAGGTGGGGTACTCAATTTATCGGGATAATTTTTCTGTTTTATGCCTCTAACTTTTTCCTGGATCACCCATTTGGGTTTTCAATCCACTGAGACGCTCATTTTTGCCTAAGCTTCCCTTTCGGGTTTTCAACTTATCGAGCTATTCTTTTCTTTTTAGACGAAGAATTTCATGACTGCATCGGCGTTTACAGGACGCATGAACTCTTCACCATCCATAGTTATAAGAATCAAAGCACCGCCTGAAAAGGCTCTCTTAACAACATATGGGCCTTCATAATTAGGAGTCCATTTGCCCCTAGAATCTGGTTTGAAAGATAGAATCTTCTTGAGCATAAGGTCACCTTCTCTGAATACACGAGGTCTGAGCTTCTTATCGAAAGATTTCTTCATTCTCTGCTGATATAACTGACCATGACACATGGAAGTTAGCCTCTTCTCTTCAATTTAATTCAGCTGGTCAAATCTGGTTTGACACCATTCAACTTCAGTCAACTTGGCTTCTATCAGCACACGCAATGATGGGATCTCAACCTCTACTAGGAGCACATCTTCCATGCCATAAACAAGTGAGAAAGGGGTTTCCCCTGTTTAAGTGCGTATGGATGTACGACACCCATGCAAAGAAAATGGGAGCATCTCATGTCAATCTATGTACGTCACAACCATCTTCTGGATGATCTTCTTGATGTTCTTGTTTGCAGCTTCAACAACTGCATTCATCTTAGGTCTGTAGGGAGAAGAATTATGGTGTGCAATCTTGAAGTCTTTGCAAAGAGCTTCCACCATATTATTATTCAAGTTAGATCCATTATCAGTAATGATCTTACTCGGCACACCATACCAACATATAATATGATTCTTGATAAACCTCAATAACTTGTTTGGTTACATTCGCATACGATGCCGCTTCAACCCATTTTGTGAAGTAGTCAATAGCCACCGAAATAAAACGATGTCCGTTCGAAGCTTTAGGCTCAATCATGCCAATCATATCAATTCCCCACATGGAGAAGGGCCATGGAGAGGAAATGACATTCAATAGTGTTGGAGGAACATGAATCTTATCTGGATAGATTTGACACTTGTGGCATTTCTTCATAAACTTGCAACAGTCAGATTCCATTGCCAGCCAATAGTAACCTGCTCTCAACATCTTCTTAGCCATAACATGTCCATTGGAGTGAGTACCAAAGGAACCTCCATGGACTTCTGTCATCAATAAGTTTGCTTCATGTTTATCCATGCATCTGAGCAGGACCATATCGAAGTTTCTCTTATAAAGCACATCACCATTTAGGTAGAAGTTTTTGGCTAATCTCCTCAAAGTCTTCTTATCTTTAAAAGATGCCCCAGACGGGTAAATCTGACTTTGGAGGAAACACTTGATATCAAAATACCACAGCTTCTCATCCTTGATCTCTTCAATGGCAAACACATGCACTGGCCTATCAAGATGCATCACAGTCAAATTGGGAACTTCATTCCAATACTTCACCATAATCATTAAAGCCAACGTTGCCAGAGCATCTACCATCCTATTTTCATCTCGAGGGATATGATGAAACTCAACCTTTGTAAAGAAAGTTGAAATCCTCCTCGCATAATCTCTATATGGTATCAAATCGGGTTGATTCGTCTCCCATTCACCTTTGATCTGATTCACAACCATAATTGAATCTCCATAGACGTCTAAATACTTGATTCTGAGATCAATGGTCTCTTCAAGCCCCATAATGCAAGCTTCATACTCAGCCATATTGTTTGTACACTTGAAAGTTAATCTAGTTATAAACGGAAAATGAGTGCCTTGAGAAGTAATAATCACTAACCCAATTCCATTACCGTACTGATTAACAGCTCCATCGAATACCATGCCCTAACGGGAACCATGCTCTGGCCCTTCTTCAAGCAATGGTTCATCACTATCCTTCATTTTCAAGTACAAGATCTCTTCATTAGGAAAATCATACTGCACTGACTAATAATCTTCAATTGGTTGGTGAGCCAAATGGTCAGCCAAGACACTACCTTTAATTGCTTTCTGATAATGGTATTTAATATCATACTCTGATAACAACATCTACCAACGGGAAATCCTCCCAATTAAAGCAGGTTTCTCAAAAATATACTTGATTGGATCCATTTTGGATATCAACCAAGTGGTATGATTCAACATATATTGACGCAGACGCTTGGCAGCCCAAGCCAATGCGCAACAAGTCTTTTCAAGCATGTAATACCGAGTCTTATAGTCGGTGAACTTCTTACTCAGGTAGTAAATAGCATATTCTTTCTTTCCAATTTCGTCTTGCTGACCAAGAACACAATCCATACTTTCCTCAAGCACAGTCATATATACGATCAACGGTCTTCCTTCAACAGGCGGAGACAGAATCGGAGGCGTAAGCAGATATTCTTTGATACTGTCAAAAGCTTTCTGGAAGTCTCCGGTCCAATCACAAGACTGATCTTTCTAAAGAATCTTGAATATAGGTTCACATGTGGCAGTCATGTGTGAAATGAATTTGGAGATATAATTCAAGCGGTCGAGAAAACCTCTGACTTGCTTCTCATTTTTGGGCGCAGGCATCTCTTGTATTACTTTGACCTTGGCAGGATCAACTTCAATACCCTGCTCGCTGACAATAAAGCCCAACAACTTACCAGAACGAACACCAAAAGTACAGTTATTGGGATTCAAGCGGAGTTTGTACTTCCTTAAACACTGGAATAGCTTCAACAAATGCTCGACATGCTCTTCCTCATTACTGGATTTAGCAATCATATCATCAACATAGACTTCGATCTCTTTATGCATCATATCATGAAAAAGAGTGGTCATTGCCCTCTGGTAAGTTGCATCAGCATTCTTTAGACCAAAAGGCATCACTCTATAACAGAATGTTCCCCAGGGTGTAATGAATGTGGTATTCTCCATATCCTCGGGTGCCATTTTAATCTTATTATAACCGGAAAATCTGTCCATAAATGAAAAGATTTTGAATTTAGTTGTATTGTCTACCAACATATCAATGTGTGGCAGCAGAAAATCATTTTTCGGACTAGCTTTGTTCAAATCTCTATAATCAAAACACATACAGACTTTTCCATCTTTCTTAGGAACATGCACAATGTTGGCCACCCATTACGGGTACTCAGTAGTAACAAGGAAACCAACATCAATCTGCTTCTGCACTTCTTCTTTGATCTTTACTGCCATATCAGGATGAGTTCTCCTCAATTTCTACTTGACTGGCGGGCATTCTGGCTTCAACGACAATCTATGCTCCACGATATCAGAATCTAAACCAGGAATGTCTTGATAGGACCAAGCGAACACATCTAAATACTCTCTAAGAAGATCAATAAACCCCTTCTTAGCTTCGGGACATAGCTGAGACCCAATCTTGACTTCCTTCACATCATCCTCGGAACCCAAGTTAACCAATTCAATTTGCTCTTCGAATGGCTGAATGGCTTTTTCCTCGTGCTCAAGTATACGAGACAATTCATCAGACATTTCTTCATCACTTTCTTCCTTAACCTCAAACACAGGGAATTCAAAGTTTGAAGGAGTAGGATCATTGTATTCAATGAGTTTAAAAACCAACCTGCATAATTATTTGATATTTTTTATTTTAGAGAAGTGAATTGTGACCAAATATTATGCAGATGGATAATTATTATTTATTTATTTATGTTTTTTGTGATTACCATTTTTAGAAAAGAAAAAAGTAAAAATAAAAACATCAAAGATGTGGATCAATAGAATTGTATTTTATTAATGATCAAATTGAAATATGCCTGACAATGTTCACTTCTCCCTTAGGCATAGGAGAAGTATTTTCAAAAATAATAAAACAATTACTTAGAGCGATGAACAATAACCAGAACATCGACAGCGATCCAATTGTTGCAAGCTTTTCCATGCATCACAAAATTGGTGCAGTCTTTATCTTTGTCATCCTCAATCACTGCAGCTGAGTGTTGTTCATTACCATGGATGAATCCTCTCCTACGGAAACTAGGTTACACATCTTCAACTTTGATCACAGACGACCCTTGCTGAAATCCCAAACCAGTACGATTCTTGTTCTCGGCGACCTCTACCATCCGGCCCCACTGATCAGAACTACCATTTTCGACAATCTTTTGAGCGTCTTTAAAAGAGGAAATAGGTGCCCCAACTTTCTTCTCTTCAGCAATAGATAGAGCTTGGAACAAAGTTCCAATCTCATCCTCAGCCTTAACATATGATAAAGACGACAGATGACTTACCAACAGAGCTTTCTCCCCGCCCACATTGACGAGCTTACCATTCTTCACAAATTTCAATTTCTGATGCATAATGGATGTCACAGCTCCTGCTTCATATATCCATGGCCTTCCTAATAAGCAGTTATATGCCGAGTGGATATCCATTACCTTAAAAGTAATTTGGAAATCATTCGAACCTATCTTCACTGGAAGGTCCACCTCACCATTGCGTGAACCATCAAAAGCTTTGAAAATCACGCCACTGTATCTCATCGGAGCTCCTTGGTAGGATAATCTTTACAGAGTTGACTTGGGGAGTACATTAAACGAAGAGCCAGTATCAACCAATACATTGGACAACGTATCCTCCTTGCAGCTCATTGATATGTGCAATGCTAGGTTGTGATTCCTACCCTCCTCGGGGAGTTCTTCATCACAGAAGCTCAGATTATTGCAGGAAGTAATGTTAGCCACAATGTGGTCAAATTGATCCACTGTTACATCATGTTCCACATAAGATTTCTCAAATACCTTTTGCAATGCTTCTCTGTGCGCTTTAGAATTCATGAGCAGAGACAACACTGAAACCTTGGAAGGATTCTGGAGCAGCTGCTCCACCATATTGAATTCACTCTTCTTAATCAAACGAAGTACCTCACCATCATCATTAGGCTTCAAATTGATGTATTCACCAGACTGACACTTTGGAGCACTAACTGGATTTGCTACAGGTACCTCAACCTTCTTTCCAACATCCTCTACATCCTTCGGGTAAACAGGACCAAACACACGATCGTTACGGGTCACCTTCGCTATATCAGAAATGTTCATAATAAAATTAGTCGTAGGCAACGGGACCTCTTGACCGTTCTCCACCATTGTTGCATTGTACTGATAGGGAACAGTTGTACCAAACGCATACGGGACTGGGCCTGCTAACCGTATCACTAACGATGATACCGATCTATTGGCGATGTTACCGCTGCTGCTATCAAACTGAATCATTACCCGCTTAGGGGTCTTAAACAATGGTACTATCTGTAAGACCCCAATTTTGTCCCTAAGATCCCTCATGGCATCATAACATTGCATTGCATAGCCTCAAGGATCATTGAGCATCTTAGATCCCTTTCCCTTTGGGTAGGGATCTCTTGTGAGTGTTTTGAGATCACCAAGCATGCTTGAATTGTATATCATTGCTTTTCTTGTTTTATTCACTAACCAAAAGCACAAAAATATGTCACTAACATCTGTTGTCTGTAGCTTAAGCAATCACCAGGTCAAGAGCTTCAAGAAGATTCTTTGTGCAAGAGATGAGGTATTTTCTTGAGATGAGGATCACATGATCATTATAAGGAGCTTACATGAGCTAGCGTTTCATTTTGAAGCAATTTCACCAAGTGGTAAAGGCTCAATTCAGTCAAGGCATTTCAAGGTCATCTGAGGACCAAAAGTCAATTGTGCAGTCAACTGAGGGCTATGAGATGGGGGAAATGAGTTGATACACCTCAATCATGTTCAAATGGGGTCTATTCATCATTCTAAACATCCATCTTGAAGATTCAAAGATCATGGCAAAAGTTACTAAAAATGGAAAATGACCTATAATTCAAAGTTTCCAAATTTGGCAAGTTTCTAGTCCACTTTCAACTTGACTTGTCAATACCAAAGAAGTTTCAAATGGATTTTTGGTGAACATGAAAGTTATAGATCTTTGTCTCCCCTTTCCAAAAAGTCCTAATTCATGTCCATATGATGATTGGTTGAGAAGTTATGGTCATTTGATCACAAGGTGTGCATGGAAATTCAAAATGGCATAACTTTTGATGTAATGCTTCAAATTGATTCATTCTTTTTGCAAAATGCTTATCATGTTCAAGACATCTCAAAATGACATTATTTGGCTCAATTATGCAAAGGAATCATGGCCAAGAGTTCATTATTTTCATACATGTTCACTTTGAAGAAAATTTTCATAATTCATTTTTGGACTAAGATGCAAGCAAACAAGCACTTCAAGCATGACCATTGGATGATTTTGAGTGAATTCCGAGCCTTACATGGGAAAGATCACGTGCATTATGGCTTCATGAGCTCATTTTGCATTTTTTCAAATGGCTTCATATCTCATTAATCTTGATTAACCATTGGCTTAAGTGATTAGCAATGTCATTAGCATGGGATATAAAAGCTGAAACCCTAATCATAACTGCAGAACAGAATAATTTCAGATCAAAAATTCAAGAATTCTCTCAACTTTCTCTCTCTTCGAATTTCCATTTTCTCCACATAATTCTCAAATCTCTTTGCATATTCTTGTTCCTGGTGCTTCATTGAGCAAGAATCATCATCTGTTTGGATCAATTCATCAAGGATTCGAGCAAACCAAGAACATGAACATGGCGATGGAAGTTGGAAATTGAGGTGGATTCAAGTGGTTTCAACTGATTCTTTTTTCTTAAAGCTTCATAGGAAGATCAAAGGAGAAGATCTGGAGCATTGGAGCTTTTGAGAACGCGTGAACAGAGAGCTGCATTTTCAAGTACCTTAGTTGCTTGCTTGCTTTAGCTCTTGCTTGAGCTTTGGATTGTGGTTGACACACCACTTAGGTAGTTATCTTCTTACTTCATGTATGTAGCACCTCAAATTTGCACCTCCCATTTGTACATACATTTTCATTTTAGGTCATTAACATTGCATTGTTCATTGTATAGTCTATCATGCCCTTAGTCAAGACTGGTCAGGAGATTCAGTTGTGCAAGCAAGCAAGTGCAATTTCTATGGAATCAAAGACCTAGGGTTTGTTCAATGAGTTCATGTGACCCAAGGATCATTTTGAAGTGGTTTGGCCAAGCATTGGATGCTCAAAGCTCATCAGTCAATGATCAATTCATCTGAAACCCTAGAAAGTCAACAAAAGTCAACTGTCAATTCAACCATGGATTTGGAGGTGGGAGATGGTTAGAGATGCCTCATTCATGTCCATACAAGTCTCATTTGACATTTCAAACATCAACATTGAAGAATTTGAGGTCAGATCAAAACTTTCCAAAAATAGCAGGTGACCTGTAATTTGAAATTGCCAAAAATGGAAAGGTTTTCAACTCAAGATTACATCATCAAGAAAGCTTCAAATGAAATTTTGTTGAACATGAGAGTTGAAGATCTTTCTCTCCCATTTCCAAAACGTCCAAGATCATGAATTTCTCATGTGTGGTTGAAGAGATATGGATCAATCTTGGCCAAGTGTGACTTGAACTTCAAATGTGCATAACTTTCAATCCAAATGTCCAAATTAAGTGGTTCTTTTTGCATTGTTCATATTTTGACCTCTACTTTCCAAAATATACATCACATGCCATGAATTCTCATCACATAATCATTTGCATTTTCATTTGAATTTTGGAGGGAAAATCAATATTCAAATTTGGTGCATTTTCCACACATTCTACCACTTGTATTGGCTCCAAAATGAAGTTTTAAGTGAAATTAGAGTGCATTTCATGTACTGTTCATCACAATTTCGATGCATAAGGGTGAGATTACCAAATTTGCATGTGCACCTCTTGTTTGCTAATACACTTAACCAAATGATTAAACATGATTAGCAGCATGATTAGGAGGGAGTATAAAGCACAAAGCATAACTGTTTCTGCATAATCACAATCACAATTCAGATCTAGATCCAAGTTTCACAAATTTTTCTCTCAAAAATTTCTCTCAATTTCTTCACATAGCATCCATTTTTCTTGATCCATTCATCATCTGGAAGAGTTATTGAGTAGATTTGAAGCTGGAACCAAAGGAATTCGTGCAGTTGGAAGCAGCTTAAAGCTTGAAGTTCATCCATGGCAGATCCAATTTCTGGAAGAATCGTGCACATCTGAACTTCAATTCTTCATCCATTCAATCATACAAGCACTGAAGAGGATCTGTTTGAGCTTTGCAAGCCTTGGATCAAGCAATTCCAGTTCTGTAGCTTCATCAAGGTTCCAAATCGACCTCTTTAATTCTTGAAATTATTATGTGGTTGTTATAGATCTTTGAACGCTGTTGAAACTGAGCTTCGAATCACAAAATTCCATGAAGAATTGAATTAGTTATAGTGATTTAAAGTTTGATGTGTGATTCTTCATTTTCTCGATTCTATGAATATATGTTGATTCATGCCTTTTCCATGCTGGATTCGTGTTGTATGTTGGAAGATGAACATGTTGATATACTTGTTTTTGGAAACTGAGAAATTTGTTCTTGAGCCATGATGAACTTGATGAATGTTGATGAATCTCGTTTCCAGAATTAGGTTTGATCCACTAGAATGTGTTTTCTATGCGCTGCATGTGTTTTTGTAATACCGTGCATGTACTGGTCCAACTCAACGTACGCATGGCAAATTGATTGGTTAGCGTTGCATGACCGTGCCACATAGGATAAGTGAAACGCTGAGTTTTGATGTTGGCGCGCTAACATTTGAAATGTTACTCCATTCGATTCCTGGCTTCAGCATAAGTTCAAATGCATTACATGTTTTCCCTTTTCCTTCCATACCATTTCCACATGCTTGCATCATGTTTTTTTTTATTTTTTCTTTCACTTCCAAAATTCATATCTGATTAAATAATGATCCAAAAAATATGAGGATTTTTGCATTGTCTTCCTTATTGATTCTAGTATTTTTTGGTTATTTTTCCCCAAATTGTGCATGGCTGGACAATATTTTGCCCTAGGGTTTGTGAACATGTATGCTATTTGTACCTTTCCTTGCTTCTCCATTTGTAAAATGATGGTTGTTTATCCAATGCTCATGAAATTTTACATGCTTAAACTAGACTCTTGGCTGGACATTTTGGTGTTGAGTTTGTATTTTTAGCTTTCACCATTGCTGATTTATGATCATGTGAATGTAGGTGTCACAGTGTGTGTCACACCTTTGCTTGTCCAACTTGATTAATTTGGTTTCCATGCCAAATGAATTCTAAATGCCTTGATTTTTTGTATAATGATTGATATGGATGTTGTGTTTGCTCATGATTTTTTATGGAATTTTTGGATTGATTTCTGATTTGATTGAGATTTTTCATGTTGGATGGTCATTTGTGAGCTTTTGAATTGCTTTGAACTTCAATTGTTTGTGAAATGCTTGTGCTTTATCCTATGAATGTGAAACTTTGCACACTCTTTATAGACATGTTAAAGGTTGTTTTGGTTTTGATTTGAGGTTTTTACCAATTACCATTTCTGTTTTAGGCTTGTGCTAAGTTGATGTACCAAGTTATGTCACATATGTGCTTGTTTTGCTTGCCTTGCCTTATACAATTTGATTACCATACTTAATCTTGTCCAATTGCTCCAATTTTTTGTGTGATGATCATGTTTTATGTTCTGTTTACTTATGAATTTTCTTGAGGTTAATTGAATCATTTTTGAATTAATGTGCATTTGTTCATTCTGTTGTCACAATGTGGTTGGAACTTGCATACCTTGCCATATTTGGTTCATGAAATGAATTTGGTGAATGATATTGACATGAGACTTTTTGGATTATGTTCTTAATTGATTGAGGTTGATTCATGTCAAATTTCATGTTCTGTTTTGAATTTTTTCTCCCTCTTTGACCCTAGGCCTTGACCTAGTGGTTTGTGACTCACAGTTGAGCTTTGATTTCAGGTTAAGAAGCACATTGCTATGATGGGATTGATTCACTCATTTGAGTTGATTAATTGGTTGATGTTGAATAACCTTGATTTATTTTGTAGGTTGAGGTTAGCTCATTTGAGTGTGAGCTTGTGCCTTGCACATTGTTGCATTGCTTGTTTGACTATGTACTGTTGACTGTTGGTTGTCTGTTTGACTTTTTGACTTGTATACTGATTGAGTTAGATTTTGTTTCCGGTACATAAGTTGCTTAAGTTCTTTTGAACTTGCTTTTGCTTTGCTTGGTTGCTTAACCATTGAGGTATAACTTCTCTGACTTCATGTAGTCTGGAAGACCTGTCCTGTTACTTGGGCAGGCACCTGTCTGAAGTCCTCCTTAAGAGGCAATGCTTGTGTTTGTTTATTTTTGTGCCAAGCAGGAAAAGTCCTTTGATAAGGCAATTGGCAGATAAAAGAGATGTGAAGTCCATCTCCTGCTACTCAGTGTGTCATCCACTTTGCTCACACACTTTGTGTTGATGCATTGTGGATAATAGCCCAAGATCTTTGTTGTGTCAGTCATATGTGGATAGAAGAGTTCCCACTTTCTGAACTCCCACTTTCATTTGTCTGAAGCTCTCCCAGGCCAGGGATAAGAGCTGTGAGGTCTTACCCTCACTTCCTATTTCATCTGCTTCACCCTAACTCTCAATGTTAGGGTTAAGAGCTAACTACACCCGATTCCAGTTGGCTTGTGTTTCATAACCTAACCTTGTGTGAGCCCACTTTGTTTGTATATAGTGTGTGCTATTTGTGTGTATGTTTGCTTTGCTTGTGCTGTTTAGGATAGCTTGCTCCCTGTGCAAGTTAGATAGAAACCTTAACCTAGGACCATGGTGAATTTGCATGATAACTATTAGGCTCGAGTTAGTCTCCCTTCTAGTATGTCATTTCCCAGTCTCTGGTTAGGCTAGTCCTTTTTCCCTGCGTAGGGGAACTACGTCGCCCTGATCCTCATACCAGATGAGGTACGTAGGCAGGAGATGAGCTGATCTCTCTGGGCGCCCTTTTTCTTTTTTAACCCTTTGTGTGTGTTGGAGTCTGACATAAGTTCAGCGATTGGCAGTTGGTTTCCTGTGTCTTGTTTGCTTGTTGGAGTCTGACATAAGTCCAGCTATTGGCAGTCGGTTTCCTGTGTGTGTTTGTTGGTTCGGAGTCTGATTTAAGTCCAGCAATTGGCATTCGGTTTCCATGTTTGCCTGTTTGTGTGGAGTCTGACATAAGTCCAGCGATTGGCAGTCGGTTTCCTGTTTGTGTTTTATTTGCCGTGCGTTAGCCGAGCTACGAGTGCTCTGATTCTTCTTTAGTCCGAGAAGATACGTATGCATAGGATGTGATATCCTAGCGAGCACGTTTTCCCCGGTCCTGAACTACGTCGACTCTGATGTATGTGCCTGACAGACTACGTAGGCCCAGGATGCGATATCCTGCCGAGTTAGTTTCTTTTGTCTTTCCTGTGTCTCTTTCAGCCAGTGTGTGATGTTTGAGCAGTGTTTAGCAACCTTTATCCTTCCTTTTGTGTGTGGATCCCATCGAGTACGACGGATGCGTAGGGGTGCTAATACCTTCCCTTCGCATAACCGACTCCCGATCCCATCTCTCTCCGGTCGCGAGACCATGTCTTTTCCAGGTTTACTTCGAGCGTTTCCTTTCCCTCTTTTGGGATAAATAACGCACGGTGGCGGCTCTGTTGTTTCGTTTTCTCGCCGGTTTTTCGCGTAATGCGACAGCTGGCGACTCTGCTGGGGAAACTAGAGAAGTTGACCTCTTGCTGGTCCATCTTCCCTAAGCGAGTCTCTCCTAGCGCTCTCTAGGTTAGGGTTTGGTTGCTTTTGCTGTTTCATTTATTGCATTCATTTATTTATTGTGTGCATTTATGTTTGCATTTATGTTTGCATTCATTCATATTCATCTGTGCTGGTTGTGATGTGTTTGTCTCTCTGTTGGGGTGGGAGTTACATGAGGTAAAAGGCCCAATACCCAGGCTATGAGTGAAATCTAGGACACCTAGGAATAGAGTGATTCATGGGAAGCGGGTGGTATTGCGCCACTTAGCGGAACATTGATATCACGAGCAGTTCAGACTCTGATGGGCTATTATCGTTACACACTTCGGGTGTGTACATGATGGTATTCTATGAAAGGGTTATTTATGCTGCGTTTCTCTCGACCTTACCTTGGCCTAGATGACACCCGTGAGTGGGGAGGGAATGATCATTATTACAGGTACAGTTGGTGACTTGTCCGTGACTTGTTGATGACTTGTGATCCTGTTGGCGACTTGGTTCAGAAGTGTTGGGTCTCAGATGATTTTTGGGGTCTCAGATGATTTGTGGTTCCGAGTTCAAGCCGAAGCTTTGATCCTGTGCTCCGAGATACACAGCCAGCCAGTCTTGTCTGCATCATTTGCATCATAGCATGTTTATTTTCAAAAAAAAATAATCCAATGAAAAATTGAAAAAGAAAGAGAAAAAGAAAAAGCTAATCTCTGCATGCATATCATTTCTCAGGTTCATTCAGGAGTTCGATTCATTGATAGAGATGGCAACCGGTCCAGAGTTGAAGCGGAAGGCTTGTTCCTACAGTTTTCACCATGAGCCTTTGATATCTTTGGTAGAGTTGAGCAGCCTTGTGACCAGTAGTAATCAGAAGGGGTTTGTTGATCAGTATGGGGATATTCGGACACTGTTAAAGATGGTAGTAGATCCGGTGCCGTTGCAGACTCTTCTACAGTTCTACGACCCAGAGCTGCGTTGCTTCACCTTTCAGGATTATCAGTTGGCGCCTACTCTTGAGGAGTACTCCATTCTGTTGAATGTCCCGATCCGGTATCAGGTTCCTTTCTTGGAGGTGCCTAAGGAGGTTGATTTCAGAGTTGTTGCCAAAGCTCTCCATTTGGGTATCAAAGAAGTCAGTGATAATTGGAGGTCCAGTGGGGATGTGGTAGGGTTGCCTTTGAAGTTCCTATTGAAGATTGCTAGAGAAGAAGCAGAGAGGAGAAATTGGGAGGCTTTTCATGCTCATTTGGCCATCATGATTTATGGGATTGTATTGTTCCCGAGTATGCCCAATTTTGTGGACTATGCTGCAGTCATTATCTTCCTTGGAGGAAACCCAATTCCTACTCTGTTAGCTGACACTTACTATGTTATTCACAGTAGGCATGGTAAGGGTGGGGCTATCAGATGTTGTCTCCCACTTTTGCTCAGATGGTTCTTGTCTCTCCTGCCAGTCAGTGGACCTTTTGTGGATTCTCAGAGCACTCATAAGTGGACTCAGAGGGTTATGTCTCTTACCTCATATGATATCAGGTGGCAGTCTTACCGGATGGATGTGCATAATGTCATCATGAGTTGTGGAGAGTTCCGGAATGTGCCACTTGTAGGGACTAAGGGTTGCATCAATTACAACCCGGTTCTTTCTCTTCGCCAGTTGGGGTTCGTGATGAATGGAAGACCACTTGATGCTGAGATAGCCGAGAGTGTGTATTTTGAGAAGCGAAGTGACCCTGTTAGTTTGGAGCGAGTGGGAAGAGCTTGGAAGACCATTGGTGTCAGGGATGGAGCTGTCTTAGGGAAGAAGTTTGCCATTGCTATGCCTGACTACATTGAGTGGGTCAAGAAGAGAGTGGAAACTTTGTTGTTACCCTATGATAGGATGAAACCTTTGCAAGTGCAACCACCTTTGATCTTTGCTGAGAGATACCTGCTGAGCACTACAAGCAAGCCCTGATGGAGAATCGCCGGTTGAAGGAGAAGGAACAAGATACCCAGATGGAGTTGTACAAAGCCCAAGCTGATAAGTTGAACTTGGTTCATCAACTCAGAGGCATCCAGGGCGTAGATGCTAGTGGAGTAAAGAGCAAGAAGAGATCTTATGAAGAGATGGAGCACTTGTTGAATGCAGAACACCGGGAGTGCTTGAGGTTGCAGAGAGCCGAGGCCAGTTATCAGAAGAAGATAAGAGACTTGGAGAAGCAACTCAGAGACAAAGATATCCAGTTGAAAAAGGAAGTAGACTTGAGACATGCATCAGAGAGCCGACTCGGAGGAGAAGTGGTGGAGCTCAGAAGACAACTGAAGGAGAAGATCACTCCCTTGCCAGAATGTTCAGAGTGTGACCTGTTGATAGACCAGTGTCACTACTTGAAGACTCTCATTCCTGGAAGCCATTTGTCTTAGCTTGTATCTCTGTTGTTTATGTTGAGAATCACCTCCAGGCTTGCTGGATGGGATTCATTATTGTACTTTGACCATTTGGATCTTTGTTGACTTTGTTGTATGATCCTGTTGCTCATATCTATTAGATGAGGTTGTTGGTGCTTCACCATGTACTCATTACTCTTGTGTATGTTGTTTCTGTGTTGTTCCTGCTGCAGGTTGCCATCTTTCGAAGAGGAATTAGGCTCTTTGAATGCCTGAGAAATGAACATATCATGTGCATCATATGCATTAGCATCATACCCATATCATTTTGCATAACAGGTGTTCTTGTTCGTGACTTCTCACTCTGGTTCCTGTGTCAGGCAGGATAGCTGATCAACGACCGTATCGCTACTCAACCAGACTCAATCATCAGAGAAATATGGACCAGGTTCAGGCAGAATTGGCTGAGATGAGGGCAAACATGGCCCAATTTATGACAATGATGCAAGGGGTTGTTCAGGGGCAAGAGGAGCTGCGTGCCTTAGCCCAGAGACAGGAAGCCGTGATTCCGCCGTCCAACCGTGCTTCACCAGTGGGTGTACCCGTTCATGAGAATGTTGTTGCTGCTGCTCCCGCCAATGATTATGGTGTGGGTGATGAGTTAAGGGGGATCAGAATCAACGGACAACCTCTTGCTGCAGAGACTGTTAATGTCAGAGCTACCCGGGCTCCGATTCGTTATCCTGCTCTGCTTGTTGACAGACAAGAGGACATGTTCACTCTGCTCAATGAAGATGATGGTGATGTGGTGAGAGTTGAAGAGAGGGACCGTAAAGTTGATGCCCTTGCTGAGAAAATAAGAGCTATGGAATGTCATAACTCCCTTGGGTTTGATGTGACCAACATGGGTTTAGTAGAGGGGTTGAGGATCCCCTACAAATTCAAAGCACCCCCGTTCGATAAATATAACGGTACTTCTTACCCTCGCACCCATGTGCAGGCCTATTATAGGAAGATCTCTGCTTATACCGATGATGAGAAAATGTGGATGTACTTCTTCCAGGATAGCTTATCTGGAGCTTCCTTGGATTGGTACATGGAACTGAAGAGAGATTCTATCCGTTGCTGGAGAGATCTGGGTGAGGCCTTCTTGAGGCAGTATAAACACAACATGGACATGGCGCCGAGCCGGACTCAGTTGCAGAGTCTTTGTCAGAAATCTGGTGAGAGCTTCAAGGAGTACGCCCAGAGGTGGCGAGGGAAGTTACTGACATGTTTATTGGGACACTGCAGGGTGTATTCATGGACCGGATGGGAAGCTGCCCATTCGGTAGTTTTTCAGATGTGGTAATTTGTGGTGAGAGGACAGAGAGTTTGATTAAAGCTGGTAAAATTCAGGATGCAGGGTCCTCGTCTTCGAAGAAACCGTTTGCTGGGGCACCTCGCAGGAGAGAGGGTGAAACCAATGCGGTGCAACACCGAAGAAATGTAAACAGAAACCAGTATCGCCAGGTTGCTGCTGTGACCATTCCGACACCTCAACCTCGTCAACAGCAACAACAAAGAGTTCAACAACCGCCACAACAACAACAACAACGTCCGTATCAGCCTAGACAGAGGATGCCTGATCGACGTTTTGATCCTTTACCGATGACCTATGCTGAGTTGCTACCTGAGTTGCTCAGATTGGGATTCGTGGAGTTGCGTACCATGGCTCTGTTGACAAAGATACCACCTGGGTATGATGCCAACGTGCGTTGTGATTTCCATTCTGGTGCACCGGGACACCACATTGAGAACTGCAGGGCTTTTCATCATAAGGTCCAGGACCTAATTGACGCTAAAACTATAAATTTTGCTCCTGTGCCGAATGTTGTAAATAACCCTATGCCTCCGCATGGTGCGCACAGAGTGAACAATCTGGAAGGGGGAGAAGTTGAAGATGTGGTTGTCGGTGTTGAGGATGTTCAGACTTCATTGCTGGTGGTGAAAGATCGTCTGTTGAAGGGGGGTGTATTCCCGGGCTGTGACCAGGTTTGTGCAGAGTGTGTTGAATCTGAGAACGGTTGTAGTCAGTTGAGGGCTGGAATTCAGAGTTTGATTGACGAGGGCTGTTTGCAGTTCAGTCGGGCTGTTAGAGATCATGGGATGGTGTCAACCGTCACTATCTACTTCAAACCGTCTGAGGGACGTAGTCAGAGGGTTGTTAATGCGCCTGCAGCTAGTGGTACTCCTGTTACCATTTCCGCTCCTATAACTGTCAGTGCTTCGGGTAGAAGGGTTGTTGATAGTAGGGTTGTGCCATGGAAGTATGACAATGCTTACCGCAGCAATCGAAGGGCTGAAAGTCAGACTAGGCCGGTGAATCAAGCGCCTGTGACTATTGGTGTGCCATCTAGAACTCCTGTGGTAGTGAGTCCAGTTGTGGATAATGTTGGGGGACCCGGAGGTTTTACCAGAAGTGGTCGTTTGTTTGCTCCGCAACCGTTGAGGGACAACAATGCCGAAGCTCTTGCTAAGGCTAAAGGCAAACAGGTAGTGGTTGATGAAGAACCTGCTTAGAAGGAGGCGCCTGAGGGCTCGTTTGAGAAGGATGTGGAGGAGTTCATGAAAATAATCAAGAAGAGTGACTACAAGATTGTAGATCAGCTGAATCAGACTCCGTCCAAAATTTCAATACTCTCATTGCTTCTGTGCTCTGAGGCGCATCGTAACGCCTTGTTGAAGATGCTGAATCTGGCTTACGTGCCTCAAGAGATATCTGTCAACCAACTGGAGGGAGTCATTGCCAACGTGAGTACTAGGCATGGTTTGGGGTTCACTGATTTGGACTTGACGCCCGAAGGACGTAACCATAATAAGGCCTTGCATATTACCATGGAGTGCAAGGGGGCAGTGTTGTCACATGTGCTGGTAGACACTGGCTCTTCTCTGAATGTGCTGCCTAAGAAGACTTTGGGCAAGATTGATGTGGAAGGAGTCATCCTCACTCCAAGTGACCTGATTGTGCGTGCATTTGACGGATCCAAACGGTCTGTTTTCGGTGAAGTCACATTGCCAGTGAAGATAGGTCCGGAGGTATTTGACATTGTTTTCTACATGATGGACATCCAGCCCGCATATAGTTGTTTGTTGGGGCGTCCTTGGATTCACGCAGCTGGGGCAGTTTCGTCAACTCTCCACCAGAAGTTGAAGTATGTCTGGAACTGTCAGATTGTGACCATGTGTGGTGAAGAAGATATTCTGGTGAGTCACCTATCCTCTTTCAAGTATGTGGAGGTGGATGGCGAGATCCATGAAACCTTATGCCAGGCATTTGAGACTGTTGCTCTTGAGAGGGTGGCTTTTGTTGAGCAGAAGAAGCCAAGTGCCTCAATTGCATCGTACAAGCAGGCCAAGGAGGTTGTCGACTCTGGTAAAGCTGAGGGCTTGGGCAAGATGGTGGATTTGCCTATCAAAGAAGATAAGTTTGGAATTGGTTATCAACCTCTACAGGCGGAGCAGGGTATGCAGACAGGTCCGAGTACCTTTACCAGCGCTGGGCTGATGAATCACGGTGACGTCTTTGCATCCAGTAGTGAAGATGGAGACAATGATTGTGATCGAGACAACTGGGTTCGCCCGTGTGCACCAGGGGAGTCGATCAACAACTGGACGACAGAGGATGTGGTCCAAGTTACTCTTCAAACAGAGTAATTTTCTTTTGTTTTTCATTTTGCACAAAACACTACGTTCTGCCTAAGGCGTAGTGGTTCATTGTAGGGCCTCATCATGTTTTCAATGATATCATTAATAAAGGACGTTTTGCAAACAATTTTGTGATCCCTGTCTTTCTATTTTTGTTTTCATTTTTTTCAAAAAAATAAAAATGGCAATGTTTTTGTTTTTCGTGACTTTCTTGAACTCTTTTTCTAAAATAAAGCATTAAACATGCAAAAGTGATATCACGGAATCCACTATGAACAGTTCTGTTATGGCTCAGTATGATTTCAATAATCCCATCTACCAAGATGAAGAGGAGAGTGAGGAAGACTGTGAACTCCCTAAAGAATTGGTCAGATTGTTGAAGCAGGAGGAAAGGGTCATCCAACCTCATCAGGAGGAGTTGGAGATTATTAATCTTGGTACTGAGGACGCCAGAAGAGATATTAAGATCGGGGCTGCTTTGAAGACAGATGTCAAGAGCAGGTTGATTGAGATGTTGAGAGAGTATGTGGAGATATTCGCCTGGTCGTATCAAGATATGCCTGGGTTGGATACTGATATTGTGGTGCATAGACTACCTCTCAGAGAAGAGTGTCCTTCAGTCAAGCAGAAGCTTCGCAGAACGAGTCCTGATATGGCTGTTAAGATCAAGGAAGAGGTTCAGAAGCAGTTTGATGCGGGTTTCTTGTCAGTGACGACTTATCCCCCGTGGGTGGCCAACATTGTTCCCGTGCCGAAGAAGGACGGTAAGGTCAGAATGTGTGTCGATTACCGGGATTTGAATAGAGCGATTCCGAAAGATGATTTCCCATTACCTCACATTGATGTATTGGTTGATAACACGGCTCAATCCTCGGTTTTCTCTTTCATGGATGGTTTTTCTGGGTATAATCAGATTAAGATGGCGCCAGAGGACATGGAAAAGACGACATTTATTACACCTTAGGGCACGTTCTGATATAAGGTGATGCCATTTGGGCTGAAGAATGCTGGTGCTACCTATCAGAGGGCTATGACGACTCTCTTTCATGACATGATGCACAAAGAGATTGAAGTGTACGTGGATGATATGATTGCGAAGTCGCAGATAGAAGAGGAGCACCTGGTTAATTTGCAGAAGTTGTTTGATCGGCTGAGAAAGTTAAAACTGAGGCTGAATCCAAACAAGTGTACGTTTGGAGTGAGGTCCGGGAAGCTGTTAGGCTTCATTGTCAGTGAGAAAGGGATTGAGGTTGATCCAGCAAAAGTCAAAGCTATTCAAGAAATGCCTGAACCGAAAACAGAAAAGCAGGTTCGTGGGTTTTTAGGGAGACTGAACTACATTGCAAGGTTTGTATCTCACCTAACTGCCACGTGTGAACCAATATTCAAGTTGCAAAGAAAGAATCAAGCAATCAGGTGGAATGATGACTGTCAGAAAGCTTTTGACAAGATAAAAGAGTATTTACAGAAACCTCCAATCCTTATTCCTCCAGTGCCAGGGAGACCACTGATAATGTACTTGTCAGTAACTGAGAACTCGATGGGGTGTGTATTGGGATAGCATGACGAGTCTGGTCGAAAAGAGCATGCCATATACTACCTTAGCAAAAAGTTTACCGACTGTGAAATTAAATATTCACAGCTTGATAAAACTTGTTGTGCTTTGGCCTGGGCTGCTCGCCGACTGAGGCAGTATATGTTGAACCATACTACTTTGTTGATTTCTAAGATGGATCCAGTAAAGTACATCTTTGAGAAGTCGGCTCTCACCGGACGTGTTGCCCGTTGGCATATGATTTTAACAGAATATGATATTCAGTACACGTCACAGAAGGCCATCAAAGGTAGTATCCTGTCAGACTACCTCGCCGAGCAACTGATTGATGATTATCAGCCTATGATGTTTGAATTCCCTGATGAAGACATCATGTATCTTAAGATGAAAGATTGTGAAGAGCCTCTTGTCGAGGAAGGACCGGATCCTGATGACAAGTGGACATTGATGTTTGATGGGGCTATGAATGTGAATGGTAACGGTGTTGGTGCAGTGCTTATCAATCCAAAAGGTGCTCATATACCTTTTTCTGCCAGACTGACTTTTGACGTGACCAACAATGAAGCTGAGTATGAGGCTTCTATCATGGGGATAGAAGAAGCCATCGATCTGAGGATCAAAACACTTGACATTTATGGAGATTCTGCTCTAGTGATCAATCAGGTCAATGGAGATTGGAATACTAATCAGCCACATTTGATTCCTTATAGAGATTACACTAGAAGAATACTTACGTTCTTCAAGAAGGTGAAGTTGTATCATGTCCCCCGGGATGAGAATCAGATGACTGATGCTTTGGCTACTTTATCTTCGATGATCAAAGTTCATTGGTGGAATCATGTGCCACATGTTGCGGTGAATCGACTCGAGAGGCATGCGTATGTGTTTGCAGCCGAGTTTGTTATTGATGAGAAGCCGTGGTACTATGATATCAAGAACTTCCTCAAGAGCCAGGAGTATCCTGAAGGTGCGTCAAAGAATGACAAGAAAACCCTGAGAAGGCTAGCTGGAAGCTTTTATTTGAATCAGGACGATGTGTTGTATAAAAGGAACTTTGACAAGGTTCTGCTCAGATGCGTGGATAGACACGAAGCAGACATGTTGATGCAGGAAGTGCACGAGGGTTCGTTTGATACCCATGCTGGTGGTCATGCAATGTCTAAGAAATTGTTGAGAGCCGGTTATTACTGGATGACTATGGAATCCGATTGTTTCAAATACGCTCGGAAGTGCCATAAGTGTCAAATCTATGCTGATAAGGTGCATGTACCACCAAGTCCTCTGAATGTTATGAATTCGCCTTGGCCGTTCGCTGTAACACCCCGATAAAAAAAAAAGATAATTATTTAATTTAAGTTAATATTATATTTATTAATTTAATTAAATAATTGGAATTATTGGATTATTATTATTATTATTATTGGAATAATAATTATTGGAAAATATATATAAGTTGGAAATAAGAAAAAGAGTCCCATTTGGTAAAGAAAGGGTTTCACGTGAAAAGCAGAGAAGCGGCTGAAAAGAGGAAAAGGGCAAAGAGACAGAGCAAGAGGAAGAAGGTTGGAGAAGAGAAAAGCTTGAAGCTTAAATATTCGCCGGATTAACTCAGGTAAGGGGGGTTTATCGTCGTTTAATGGGTATTATGGGTTAACATGTAATGGGTAGTGATAAACCGTTGAATTGACCCTAATTGGGATGTTGAATGCTGAAAAATTGTGTTGGATAAGTTGTGTTAAAGTTGTAATTGAATATGTATTTGTGTGAGTTGTGATTTCCCGAACGTATAGCTTTTTACGGAATCGGAATCGGAGGTCCGGAAGTCCTCCAACGGCGGAAAATGCGGAGAATTCTGCATTCTGCTTCGTGTTAGCGCAGGAACAGCTTTCTGTCTTGCGTTAACCGGTTAACCCAGGGTGTTAACCGGTTAACCCAGGGCGTTAACCGGTTAACACTATTAGGAATTGTGAAGTATTGATGTTTTGCTTGCGTTAACCGGTTAACCCAGGGCGTTAACCGGTTAACACTGTTGTGGGTTGTGAAAATATTGTTGTTCTGTCTGCGTTAACCGGTTAACCCAGGGCGTTAACCGGTTAACACTGTTGAGGTTTGCCAGAAAGCGTGTTCTGTGTTGCGTTAACCGGTTAACCCAGGACGTTAACCGGTTAACACTGTTGGAAAAGTGAAAAAATTAATATTTGAATAAGGTGTGCATAATTGGTGTTTGGCCTATATTGGCGTATGATGTAATAGGGATTAATTCCCGCTGTTTTGAGCAGTATAGGTATTAGTGGAGTGTGCTAATACTGTGATTAATTATTTGACATGATATGATGTTTTGATGCATGTGTTGATGAATGTATGATGGTATGCATAATGCTGTGAATGTATATGTTATGTATGCAATTGTGAATGGACTGTTTATGGCTTAGAGTGTGAGCGTATGTCCATTGTGGAGTATTGTTGATGATTCTGCATTGCTAGGTGATTTAGCATGCATATTGTGGCCTTTATGGTGGTAGCTAATTCCCATGGTGAGGAATTAGTGAGTTAGTCATTGTGGAGTATTGTTGATGTTTGCATGCTAGGTGAATTAGCGTGCATAGCATGGCCCTTGGGGTGGTAGCTAATTCCCGTGGTGAGGAATTAGTGAGTGAGTCACTAGGTCTCAAATGAGTGGGACTAGTGGACTTGGTAGCCGTATCTGGATTTGATCGGTGAGGTGAACTATATGGTCACGAATAGTCGGTACCGCATGCATGGAGTCTCATTGCATAATGTATGTATGACGTATAATATGAATGGATGTATTCCGGTATTATACGTGTGTTTGTGTTGGCATTGGGTATGAGTATGAATTGTGTTGGTATTGAGTATGCCATTTGAGTTGATGCGCCGTTACCGAATGTGTGATATGATTAGGGTGATTAATGTGTTATTTACTTAGCATTACATGATATTTTATAATGCTTATTATATCGATTGAGGAATCACCCTTACAACTATTTTTCAGGTAACGAGCAGTGACTGAGTAGAAGCTAGTGCTTGGAGTCTAGTGTAGTCTCCTTAGTGGGTCATGCTCTGATAGATGTAACATCGGGACGGGATGTTTTACCTTGTTGAATAATTTTACATGTAATGTGTTACATGTTTTGCATGATTGATTTGATTTCTATCCGCTGCGTATTGTGCAAATGCTTTATGTTTTGAATTAATAAAAGAGCATGACAGTTATTATGGTGAAATGTGTGAAATGATTGTGTGACACCCTTAATTGCATAATTACTCTGATTGATATATTGCTATTTTAATTAAATATTTGGGGTATTTTAGAAGGGTGTTACATTAGTGGTATCAGAGCATAGTCGGTCGAGTCGAGTCGTAATTATTCTGTTCCCCTGTACGGGATAGGTGTTGTGTAACCCTATCAGTACTTATTGTTTTAGCTTGATTGGGTTTTCAGAATAGAGATGGCTGGAAGAGGTAGAGATGATGCTGCGATTGCTGAGGCTCTGGGTATGCTAGCTGGAGTACTTGGAGGGAATCCGAATGTTGTGGGAATGGGAGCTGCTCGTCAACTGAGTGAGTTCCAGAAGAACAATCCTCCAATGTTCAAGGGAGCATACGATCCAGATGGCGCTCAGAAGTGGTTAAAGGAGATCGAGAGGATCTTCCGAGTGACTGAGTGTGCCGATAACCAGAAGGTCAGGTTCGGTACGCATATGCTGTCAAAGGAAGCAGATGATTGGTGGGTTGCTACCCGCACTGAGTTGGAAGCTGCTGGGAATGCTGAGATCACTTGGGCTGTGTTCAGAGAGAGATTCCTTAGGAAGTATTTTCCAAAGGATGTTAGAGGAAAGAAAGAGATAGAGTTCTTAGAATTGAAGCAGGGCAATCGGTCTGTTACTGAGTATGCTGCTAAGTTCACAGAGCTGTCAAAGTATTACACTCCCTATGATGAGGCTACTGGGGAATTTTCGAAATGTGTGAAGTTTGAGAACGGGTTGCGTCCCGAGATCAAGCAGGCTATTGGATATCAGCGGATTAGAGTGTTTTCTGATTTGATTGACTGTTGTAGGATTTTTGAACAGGATACCAAAGCCAGAGCGGAGAGCTATCAGCAGAGGGTTGATAGGAAAGGCAAGAATCAGAATGATCGTGGGAAACCGTATGCAGCTGGCAAAGGTTTCCAGAGACAGAGTGGGATGAAGAGGCCTAGTGGGGGAGACTCTAGTGCCCCTGCTAAGTGTTACAGATGTGGTCAGGCTGGACATCGTGTCCATGAGTGTACCAGTGCTGAGAGGAAGTGTTTCAAGTGTGGAAAAGGTGGTCATTTGGCTGCAGAGTGCCGGTCGAAGACTGTGACTTGTTTCAACTGTGGAGAAGTGGGTCATATCAGTCCACAGTGTCCTAATCCGAAGAAAGAGAACCAGTCGGGAGGCAAGGTCTTTGCTTTATCGGGTTCTGAGACTTTTGCAGATGATCGTTTGATCCGAGGTACGTGTTATATTAATGGCTTTCCTCTTGTATGCTATTATTGACACAGGTGCGACTCATTCCTTTATATCTTTGGATTGTGCTGTGAAACTTAAGTTAGAGATATCTGAGATGCATGGAAGTATGGTGATTGATACTCCTGCGAAGGGTTCAATGACTACTACTTCAGTTTGTTTAAATTGTCCTTTGAGTATTTTTGGTAGAGACTTTGGGATGGACCTAGTGTGTCTTCCACTTGTGCAGATTGATGTTATTCTGGGTATGAACTGGTTGGTGTTTAACCGAGTTTATATCAATTGTTTTGATAAGACTGTGATTTTTCCTGAGATTGAGGAAGGAAAGGATTTGTTTCTATCAGCGAGGCAGGTGAATGAGGCAGTAGCAGATGGGGCAGAGTTATTTATGCTGTTAGCGACTTTGGAGGCTAAAGATAAACTGGTGATTTGCGATCTAGCTGTGGTGTGTGATTTTCCTGATGTGTTTCCTGAAGAAGTGAATGAATTACCGCCAGAGCGTGAAGTTGAGTTCTCGATTGATTTGGTACCTCGTACTAGGCCGATATCGATGGCTCCGTACCGTATGTCTGCTGTTGAGTTAACTGAATTGAAGAGTCAGTTGGAGGATCTGTTGGATAAGAAGTTTATTCGTCCGAGTGTGTCACCGTGGGGTGCACCAGTGTTATTGGTTAAGAAGAAAGAAGGTACTATGAGGTTGTGTGTGGACTACAGGCAACTGAATAAAGTGACGATCAAGAATCGATATCCTTTGCCGAGGATTGATGATTTGATGGATCAGTTGGTTGGTGCGAGTGTGTTCAGCAAAATAGATATGAGATCTGGGTATCATCAGATACGTGTGAAAATTGAGGATATTCAGAAGACTGCTTTCAGAACAAGGTATGGACATTATGAGTATTCTGTAATGCCTTTTGGTGTGACTAATGCGCCTGGAGTATTTATGGAGTATATGAATAGGATTTTCCATCCGTACCTAGACAAGTTTGTTGTGGTGTTTATTGACGATATTTTGGTGTATTCGAAATCTGAAGAAGAGCATGCTGAGCATTTGAGGGTGGTTTTAGGAGTTCTACGAGAAAGGAAGTTATTTGCTAAACTGTCCAAGTGTGAATTTTGGTTAGAAGAGGTTAGTTTTCTTGGTCATGTGATTTCAAGAGGTGGTGTTGTTGTTGATCCTTCTAAGATAGAAGCGGTATCTAAGTGGGAAGCTCCAAAGTCAGTTTCTGAGATAAGGAGTTTTCTTGGACTTGCAGGATATTATAGGAAGTTCATTGAGGGATTTTCTAAGTTGGCGTTACCGTTGACGATGTTGACTAGAAAGGGGCAAGCGTTTGTTTAGGACTCAAAATGTGAAGAAGGTTTCCAAGAGTTAAAGAGAAGGTTAACTACTGCTCCTGTTCTGATATTACCAAGTCCATCGGAACCATTTGAGGTTTACTGTGATGCTTCATTGTTGGGTTTGGGTGGTGTTTTGATGCAGAATAAGCAGGTTGTAGCTTATGCTTCGAGACAACTGAAGGTTCATGAGAGGAACTATCCGACACACGATTTAGAGTTGGCAGCCGTGGTATTTGTTCTGAAGTTATGGAGGCATTACTTTTACGGGTCAAGATTTGAGGTTTTCAGTGACCATAAAAGTTTAAAGTATTTGTTTGATCAGAAAGAGCTGAATATGAGACAGAGGAGATGGTTAGAGTTTCTGAAGGATTATGACTTTGGTTTGAATTACCATCCGGGTAAAGCAAACGTAGTGGCTGATGCATTGAGTCGGAAATCATTGCATATGTCTATGTTAATGGTTAAAGAATTGGATTTAATTGAACAGTTTAGAGACTTGAGTTTGGTGTGTGAGAGTACTCACAATAGTGTTAAATTGGGAATGTTGAAGTTAACAAGTGGTATTCTGGATGAGATTAGAGAGAGTCAGAAATCCGATGTGCTTTTGGTGGACAAGTTGACTCTAGTGAATCAAGGTCAAGGTGGTGAATTCAGAGTTGATGAGAATGGTGTTTTGAAATTTGGTAATCGGGTGTGTATTCCGGATGTTACCGAGCTTAAGAAGAGTATTCTTGAGGAAGGACATCGTAGTGGCCTGAGTATTCATCCTGGAGCTACGAAGATGTATCATGATTTGAAAAAGCTATTTTGGTGGCCGGGAATGAAAAGAGAAATTGCGAGTTTTGTTTATTCTTGTTTGACTTGTCAGAAGTCAAAGATTGAGCATCAGAAGCGGTCTGGGCTAATGCAACCGTTGGCTATTCCAGAGTGGAAGTGGGATAGTATCAGTATGGATTTTGTTTCTGGTTTACCGAGGACAAGTAAGAATTTTGAAGCTATTTGGGTGATTGTAGATAGATTGACGAAATCGGCTCATTTCATTCCGATCAGAATGGATTATCCGTTAGAGAGATTAGCCGAGTTGTATATTGAGAAGATTGTAAGTTTGCATGGTATTCCGTCGAGTATTGTTTCGGACAGAGATCCTAGATTTACATCGAAGTTTTGGGAAGGTTTGCAGAAGGCTTTGGGAACTATGCTGAGATTGAGTTTTGCATATCATCCGCAGACTGATGGTCAGACTGAGAGGACGATTCAGTCACTGGAGGATCTTTTGAGGGCTTGTGTTTTGGAAAAGGGAGGTGCTTGGGATTGTTACTTACCTTTGATTGAGTTTACCTACAACAATAGTTTTCATTCGAGCATTGGTATGGCACCGTTTGAAGCCTTGTATGGTAGAAGATGTCGAACACCTTTATGTTGGTATGAGTCCGGTGAGAGTGCTGTGGTTGGACCGGAGATTGTTCAACAGACTACGGAAAAGATTAAGATGATTCAGGAGAAGATGAGAATTGCTCAGAGTCGTCAGAAGAGTTATCACGACAAGAGGAGAAAGTCACTTGAGTTTCAGGAGGGAGATCATGTGTTTCTTCGTGTTACTCCGATAACTGGAATTGGTCGAGCTTTGAAGTCGAAGAAGTTGACACCTCGATTTATTGGTCCTTATCAGATTTTGGAGAGGATAGGGGAGGTAGCCTATCGTATCGCTTTACCGCCGTCACTTGCGAATTTGCATGAGGTTTTTCATGTGTCTCAGTTGAGGAGGTATATTCCTGATCCGTCGCATGTGGTCAAAGTAGATGATGTACAGGTGAGAGATAACCTGACTGTTGAAACATCACCTATGAGGATCGAGGATCGAGAGTTGAAGCAGTTGCGGGGTAAAGAGATTGCTTTGGTGAAGGTAGCTTGGGGAGGACCAGCAGGTGGCAATGTGACTTGGGAACTTGAGAGTCAGATGAAGGAGTCTTATCCGGAGTTATTCGCTTGAGGTATGTTTTCGAGGACGAAAACTCTTTTAGTGGGGGAGAGTTGTAACACCCCGATAAAAAAAATAAGATAATTATTTAATTTAAGTTAATATTATATTTATTAATTTAATTAAATAATTGGAATTATTGGATTATTATTATTATTATTATTGGAATAATAATTATTGGAATATATATATAAGTTGGAAATAAGAAAAAGAGTCCCATTTGGTAAAGAAAGGGTTTCACGTGAAAAGCAGAGAAGCGGCTGAAAAGAGGAAAAGGGCAAAGAGACAGAGCAAGAGGAAGAAGGTTGGAGAAGAGAAAAGCTTGAAGCTTAAAGATTCGCCGGATTAACTCAGGTAAGGGGGGTTTATCGTCGTTTAATGGGTATTATGGGTTAACATGTAATGGGTAGTGATAAACCGTTGAATTGACCCTAATTGGGATGTTGAATGCTGAAAAATTGTGTTGGATAAGTTGTGTTAAAGCTGTAATTGAATATGTATTTGCGTGAGTTGTGATTTCCCAAACGTATAGCTTTTTACGGAATCGGAATCGGAGGTCCGGAAGTCCTCCAACGGCGGAAAATGCGGAGAATTCTGCATTCTGCTTCGTGTTAGCGCAGGAACAGCTTTCTGTCTTACGTTAAACGGTTAACCCAGGATGTTAACCGGTTAACACTGTTAGGAATTGTGAAGTATTGCTGTTTTGCTTGCGTTAACCGGTTAACCCAGGGCGTTAACCGGTTAACACTGTTGTGGGTTGTGAAAATATTGTTGTTCTGTCTGCGTTAACCGGTTAACCCAGGGCGTTAACCGGTTAACACTGTTGAGGTTTGCCAGAAAGCGTGTTCTGTGTTGCGTTAACCGGTTAACCCAGGACGTTAACCGGTTAAAACTGTTGGAAAAGTGAAAAAATTAATATTTGAATAAGGTGTGCATAATTGGTGTTTGGCCTATATTGGCGTATGATGTAATAGGGATTAATTCCCGCTGTTTTGAGCAGTATAGGTATTAGTTGAGTGTGCTAATACTGTGATTAATTATTTGACATGATATGATGTTTTGATGCATGTGTTGATGAATGTATGATGGTATGCATAATGCTGTGAATGTATATGTTATGTATGCAATTGTGAATGGACTGTTTATGGCTTAGAGTGTGAGCATATGTCCATTGTGGAGTATTGTTGATGATTCTGCATTGCTAGGTGATTTAGCATGCATATTGTGGCCTTTATGGTGGTAGCTAATTCCCATGGTGAGGAATTAGTGAGTTAGTCATTGTGGAGTATTGTTGATGTTTGCATGCTAGGTGAATTAGCGTGCATAGCATGGCCCTTGGGGTGGTAGCTAATTCCCGTGGTGAGGAATTAGTGAGTGAGTCACTAGGTCTCAAATGAGTGGGACTAGTGGACTTGGTAGCCGTATCTGGATTTGATCGGTGAGGTGAACTATATGTTCACGAATAGTCGGTACCGCATGCATGGAGTCTCATTGCATAATGTATGTATGACGTATAATATGAATGGATGCATTCCAGTATTATACGTGTGTTTGTGTTGGCATTGGGTATGAGTATGAATTGTGTTGGTATTGAGTATCCCATTTGAGTTGATGTGCCGTTACCGAATGTGTGATATGATTAGGGTGATTAATGTGTTATTTACTTAGCATTACATGATATTTTATAATGCTTATTATATCGATTGAGGAACTCACCCTTACAACTATTTTTCAGGTAACGAGCAGTGACTGAGTAGAAGCTAGTGCTTGGAGTCTAGTGTAGTCTCCTTAGTGGGTCATGCTCTAATAGATGTAACATCGGGACGGGATGTTTTACCTTGTTGAATAATTTTACATGCAATGTGTTACATGTTTTGCATGATTGATTTGATTTCTATCCGCTGCGTATTGTGCAAATGCTTTATGTTTTGAATTAATAAAATAGCATGACAGTTATTATGGTGAAATGTGTGAAATGATTGTGTGACACCCTTAATTGCATAATTACTCTGATTGATATATTGCTATTTTAATTAAATATTTGGGGTATTTTAGAAGGGTGTTACATTCGCCATGTGGGGAATTGATATGATTGGGAAGATCCAGCCTACTGCTTCTAATGGACATCGCTTCATCTTGGTTGCGATTGATTACTTCACCAAATGGGTGGAAGCAGCTTCTTATGCTAATATTACCAAACAAGTGGTTGCCCGGTTCATCAAGAAGGAAATCATCTGTCGTTATGGGGTTCTCGAGAGAATCATCACTGATAATGGTTCGAATCTCAATAACAAGATGATGAAAGAACTTTGTAAAGATTTCAAGATTGAACATCACAATTCTTCTCCTTACAGACCGAAGATGAATGATGCTGTAGAGGCGGCAAACAAGAATATTAAGAAGATTGTGCAGAAGATGGTCGTGACGTACAAGGATTGGCATGAGATGTTGCCTTTCGCTTTGCATGGGTACCGTACTTCAGTATGTACGTTGACCGGGCAACCCCGTACTCCCTTGTGTATGGTATGGAAGCTGTCCTACCTGTTGAAGTGGAGATTCCTTCTCTGAGAGTCTTGCTAGATGTCAAGCTTGACGAAGCCGAGTGGATTCGAACAAGGTTTAATGAGTTGAGCCTTATCGAGGAGAGACGGCTAGCAGCTGTGTGCCATGGGCAGTTGTATCAGAGAAGGTTGAAGAGAGCCTTTGATCAGAAAGTACGTCCTCGAAGCTATCAGATCGGTGAGCTAGTTTTGAAGAGGATCTTTCCTCCCGGTACAGATGACAGGGGCAAGTGGACTCCTAATTACGAAGGTCCATATGTTGTGAAAAAGGTTTTCTCCGGTGGAGCCTTGATGCTTACAACTATGGATGGTGAAGATTTTCCGTCCCCTGTTAACTCAGATGCAGTCAAAAAATACTTCGCGTAAATTGACCCGCTGGACAAAAAGAATAAAAGAGTCCAGGCAAAAAAGGGCATCCCGGCGAACCAAAAAACAGAAAGAAAAGGTTCGGGCAAAAGTTAGGGATAAAAATGAAAAGAATTTGTACACCCGGTAAGTTGAAAACCCGCAAGGGCGGCTTAGGCAATAGTGGGTATCCCGGTGGATTGAAAACCCGAAAGGGCGATCCAGGCAAAAGAGGGATTAAAGCGAAGACTACAGTCTGAGTTATCTGTACTTCATCGCTCTTCGTCGTCTGCCATCTCGAAAGATGTGATCGGTCCAGTCATTCTTCTCAGAAAGCAAGGAAGTTGGGAGGAAAATTGATGATCTGTGAGTTATAACAGAATTGGGAAATAGTGGATGCCGTGTTCACATTGCCATTAGGATAGATTTTTTCCTTTTGTGCGCAATTACCTCTTTCTAGGAATTGCTTCCCGATGTATTCGCCTTTTCAGGCCCATTTTCAATCAATAAAAGTCGTTATTCAGATAAATTGCTCTCTTGTTTTTATTTTTATTGTTTTGTTTGCAAAAAACGTCCGAATTTTTTGATATACATTGCATATGAAAACATGAAGGCTAAACAATAATGTGCAGAAAGATAAAACATTTGAAAATCATTTTGAATGTTGAGGACACTTGAGCGTATCTTGTCCATGCAACCCCTGGGGCATGCTTGTCGTGTTGTTTTGCAGGTTGTTACTTGTTGTTTTTCTGGTTGAAGCAGATAAGCCACGATTGATTCCTCAGTAGTATGAGAGGATGGGGATGCTTCTCAGCAGATGAAGCAAGTTCGAGACTTGTCTCCCCAGCCGAGTTAAGCCATGGTTGATTTTCCAGCGGGCTTGAAGGTGGTTGTTTCCCCAAGCAAGTTTGAAGGCTATCAGAACTATTTTTCTCCCCTGCAGAGACGTCTGTGGATAGGGCCTTCTATCCCTACAGAGCTGAATTGTTAAGTCCCCAGCGGAGTTATCGGTGGGTTTATCCCCAGCTAGTCTGAAAGTTGGCAGTTCTCAGCTGAGTCTGAAGATTGATTATCCCCACTGAGTTGGAAGGATGTTGTATCCCCAGCGGAGGTGTCAGTGGAGTGTTATTCCCCAGCAGTCTTAGTTTAAAGTACTGTTGTCCCAGCGTGGTCGTGAACGCTTGTCCCCGGCAGGGTTGTGGAGGTCTGTCCCCAGCATGGTCTGGTATGTTATTTCCCCACCAGAGTTGCTTTCGCCTCAGCATAGTGGTGAATGCTGTTTCCATCAGGGTTGTGATGTGTTCCCCTAGCAGATCACCCAAACAGAGGTTTGTGTTGATGGTTTTCCCCAGCAGGTTCCCCGAGTGGATCAGGTCCGGTGAAAATTATCTTCAGCAGAGTTTATCCTACTTGTGGATTGGCAGCTATCCCCGGAGAAGTTACTTTGATTGTGTCCCAAGCGGAGTCCCCGAATGGATTGGGATCCTTTCTCCAACAGCAGTGCTATTCTCCAGCAGGAGTGAGAAGTCGGTGTTACTCCCCGCAGAGAATTCCTCAGACAGAGTCTCCCCCACAGAGTTGGAGTATTTAATCAGTTTTGCTCCCCAGCAGGAGTTTTCATCATTTGCATTATTGCATGTAGTAATCATTGCATCCTCAAATCGCGTAGCATTTCCATTCAATATGGAGCATTACGCCATAGAAAAATTCAAACATATGCATGCATATGTCAAACCTAATTGGACCATATCCCCGGCAGAGGCGGATCGCTGTTCAACATCTGTACGACACGTTTGCTACAGTTGCTCCTGACAACATTCAGGATTGATAACTCCCTAGAGAGGTTTATTTCCTCACTCGTAAGTGAAAGGAAAGTTTGATTCTCCCCAGTGAGATCCCCAGCAAGTGTTTAGCCTTGCCCTGACATATGTAGATGTCGTACTCGTGATACCAATAAGTGTCATGTCAGCACCCGCGTGTGTCCTTTCTTTGGTGTCGGTAAACACCATTCTTTCGGTGTCGGTAAACATCGTGTCTCACCCCAGTCATTGGTAAATGTCTGGTCGTCCCTTTATTAATGTTGGTAAACATCATCGTCCGATGTTCGTAACATATATTCTTATCCCCAGGAGTCACCTCTCCGTTGGTTTCGACAAACGTTGAGTTTTTCCCATTCGTCCGTTGACGTTTGGTTGTACCTTTCTCCCTCCGTCAATGTCTGGTCACCTCTCCGTTGGTTTCGATAAACGTCAAGTTTTTCCTAGTTGTCCATTGACATCTAGTTGTATTTTCCCCCACAGGTCATTCGTTGATGTTTGTTCACCTCTCCGTTGGTTTCGATAAACGTTGAGTTTTTCCCAACCGTCCGTTGACGTTTGGTTGTGATTAGCTTTTTCCCCAGTAGGTTATCCTCTCCGTTGGTGTCGATAAACGTCGAGTTTTTCCCATTCATCCGTTGATGTCTGGTCACCTTTCTCCGTTGGTGTCGATAAACGTCGAGCTTCTCCCTTTCGTCCGTTGACGTCTGGTCGAGTCTTCCCATTCATTTGTTGATGTCTGGTCACCTCTCCATTGGTTTCGGTAAACTTTAAGTTTTTCCTATGCGTCCGTTGACGTCTAGTGGTATTCTCTTTTCCCAGTTCATCCGTTGATGTTTGGTCACCTTTCTCCGTTGGTGTCGATAAACGTTGAGTTTCTCCCTTGCGTCCGTTGACGTCTGGTCGAGTCTTTCCCATTCATCCGTTAATGTTTGGTCTCCTTTCTCCGTTGGTGTCAATAAACGTCGAGCTTCTCCCTTGCGTCCGTTGACGTCTGGTCGAGTCTTTCCCATTCATCCGTTGATGTCTGGTCACCTTTCTCCGTTGGTGTCGATAAACGTCGAGCTTCTCCCTTGCGTCCGTTGACGTCTGGTCGAGTCTTTCCCATTCCTCCGTTGATGTCTGGTCACCTCTCCGTTGGTTTTGGTAAACATTGAGTTTTTCCCATTCGTCCGTTGGCGTATGGTTGTATTCCTTTCTTTCCAGTCATCCGTTGATGTCTGGTCACCTCTCTGTTGGTTTCGGTAAACGTCGAGTTTTTCCTAGTCGTCCGTTGGCGTCTAGTTGTGATTTCGTTGTTCCCATCCATCATCCTTCGATGACGGGTCGTGGTTCCTTTTCTGAGGAAAATCAAAACCCCCAGTAAAGTCGTTGGTAGACATCTTGACTAATTCAGTGAAAAATATCAGATCCCAGTGGAAGCATCCGTTGGTGAATTTTCCTTTCTTGGATCCCCGCAGAGTGCAAATTTCTACGGTTCTTTGGTATTCAATCCCTGTTTACCTTGAAGGTCTGACAGCCGTTGCTCTCATCCGTTCAGGTTCCCAGTTGATTGAATAGGGGCAGCTGTAGCACCTCAAATTTGCACCTCCCATTTGTACATACATTTTCATTTTAGGTCATTAACATTGCATTGTTCATTGTATAGTCTATCATGCCCTCAGTCAAGACTGGTCAGGAGATTCAGTTGTGCAAGCAAGCAAGTGCATTTTCTATGGAATCAAAGCCCTAGGGTTGGTTCAATGAGTTCATGTGACCCAAGGATCATTTTGAAATGGTTTGGCCAAGCATTGGATGCTCAAAGCTCATCAGTCAATGATCAATTCATCTGAAACCCTAGAAAGTCAACAAAAGTCAACTGTCAATTCAACCATGGATTTGGAGGTGGGAGATGGTTAGAGATGACTCATTCATGTCCATACAAGTCTCATTTGACATTTCAAACATCAACATTGAAGAATTTGAGGTCAGATCAAAACTTTCCAAAAATAGCAGGTGACCTGTAATTAGAAATTGCCAAAAATGGAAAGGTTTTCAACTCAAGATTACATCATCAAGAAAGCTTCAAATGAAAATTTGTTGAACATGAAAGTTGAAGATCTTTCTCTTCCATTTCCAAAAAGTCCAAGATCATGAATTTCTCATGTGTGGTTGAAGAGATATGGATCAATCTTGGCCAAGTGTGACTTGAACTTCAAATGTGCATAACTTTCAATCCAAATGTCCAAATTAAGTGGTTCTTTTTGCATTGTTCATATTTTGACCTCTACTTTCCAAAATATACATCACATGCCATGAATTCTCATCACATAATCATTTGCATTTTCATTTGAATTTTGGAGGGAAAATCAATATTCAAATTTGGTGCATTTTCCACACATTCTACCACTTGAACTGGCTCCAAAATGAAGTTTTAAGTGAAATTAGAGTGCATTTCGTGTACTGTTCATCACAATTTCGATGCATAAGGGTGAGATTACCAAATTTGCATGTGCACCTCTTGTTTGCTAATACACTTAACCAAATGATTAAACATGATTAGCAGCATGATTAGGAGGGAGTATAAAGCACAAAGCATAACTGTTTCTGCATAATCACAATCACAATTCAGATCTAGATCCAAGTTTCACAAATTTTTCTCTCAAAAATTTCTCTCAATTTCTTCACATAGCATCCATTTCTCTTGATCCATTCATCATCTGGAAGAGTTATTGAGTAGATTTGAAGTTGGAACCAAAGGAATTCGTGCAGTTGGAAGCAGCTTAAAGCTTGAAGTTCATCCATGGCAGATCCAATTTCTAGAAGAATCGTGCACATCTGAACTTCAATTCTTCATCCCTTAAATCATACAAGCACTGAAGAGGATCTGTTTGAGCTTTGCAAGCCTTGGATCAAGCAATTCCAGTTCTGTAGCTTCATCAAGGTTCCAAATCGACCTCTTTAATTCTTGAAATTATTATGTGGTTGTTATAGATCTTTGAACACTGTGGAAACTGAGCTTCGAATCACAAAATTCCATGAAGAATTGAATTAGTTATAGTGATTTAAAGTTTGATGTGTGATTCTTCATTTGCTCGATTCTATGAATATATGTTGATTCATGCCTTTTCCATGCTGGATTCGTGTTGTATGTTGGAAGATGAACATGTTGATATGCTTGTTTTTGGAAACTGAGAAATTTGTTCTTGAGCCATGATGAACTTGATGAATGTTGATGAATCTCGTTTCCAGAATTAGGTTTGATCCACTAGAATGTGTTTTCTATGCGCTGCATGTGTTTTTGTAATACCGTGCATGTACTGGTCCAACTCAACGTACGCATGGCAAATTGATTGGTTAGCGCTGCATGACAGTGCCACATAGGATAAGTGAAACGCTGAGTTTTGATGTTGGCGCGCTAACATTTGAAATGTTACTCCATTCGATTCCTGGCTTCAGCATAAGTTCAAATGCATTACATGTTTTCCCTTTTCCTTCCATACCATTTCCACATGCTTGCATCATGTTTTTTTTATTTTTTCTTTCAATTCCAAAATTCATATCTGATTAAATAATGATCCAAAAAATATGAGGATTTTTGCATTGTCTTCCTTATTGTTTCTAGTATTTTTTGGTTATTTTTCCCCAAATTGTGCATGGCTTGAAAATATTTTGCCCTAGGGTTTGTGAACATGTATGCTATTTGTACCTTGCCTTGCTTCTCCATTTGTAAAATGATGGTTGTTTATCCAATGCTCATAAAATTTTACATGCTTAAACTAGACTCTTGGCTGGACATTTTGGTGTTGAGTTTGTATTTTTAGCTTTCACCATTGCTGATTTATGATCATGTGAATGTAGGTGTGACAGTGTGTGTCACACCTTTGCTTTTCCAACTTGATTAATTTGTTTTCCATGCCAAATGAATTCTAAATGCCTTGATTTTTTGTATAATGATTGATATGGATGTTATGTTTGCTCTTGAGATTTATGGAATTTTTGGATTTATTTCTGATTTGATTGAGATTTTGCATGCTGGATGGTCATTTGTGAGCTTTTGAATTGCTTTGAACTTCAATTGTTTGTGAAATGCTTGTGCTTTATCCTATGAATGTGAAACTTTGCACACTCTTTCTAGAGATGTTAAAGGTTGTTTTGGCTTTGATTTGAGGTTTTTACCAATTACCATTTCTGTTTTAGGCTTGTGCTAAGTTGATGTACCAAGTTGTGTCACATATGTGCTTGTTTTGCTTGCCTTGCCTTATACAATTTGATTACCATACTTAATCTTGTCCAATTGCTCCAATTTTTTGTTGTGATGATCATGTTTTATCTTCTGTTTACTTATCAATTTTCTTGAGGTTAATTGAATCATTTTTGAATTAATGTGCATTTGTTCATTTTGTTGTCACAATGTGGTTGCAACTTGCATACCTTGCCATATTTGGTTCATGAAATGAATTTGGTGAATGATATTGACATGAGACTTTTTGGATTATGTTCTTAATTGATTGAGGTTGATTCATGTCAAATTTTATGTTCTGTTTTGAATTTTTTCTCCCTCTTTGACCCTAGGCCTTGACCTAGTGGTTTGTGACTCACAGTTGAGCTTTGATTTCAGGTTAAGAAGCACATTGCTATGCTGGGATTGATTCACTCTCTTGAGTTGATTAATTGGTTGATGTTGAATAACCTTGATTTATTTTGTAGGTTGAGGTTAGCTCATTTGAGTGTGAGCTTGTGCCTTGCACATTGTTGCATTGCTTGTTTGACTGTGTAATGTTGATTGTTGGTTGTCTGTTTGACTTTTTGACTTGTATACTGATTGAGTTAGATTTTTTTTAGGTACATAAGTTTCTTAAGTTCTTTTGAACTTGATTTTGCTTTGCTTGGTTGCTTAACCATTGAGGTATAACTTCTCTGACTTCATGTAGTCTGGAAGACCTGTCCTGTTACTTGGGCAGGCACCTGTCTGAAGTCCTCCTTAAGAGGCAATGCTTGTGTTTGTTTATTTTTGTGCCAAGCAGGAAAAGTCCTTTGATAAGGCAATTGGCAGATAAAAGAGATATGAAATCCATCTCCTGCTACTCAGTGTGTCATCCACTTTGCTCACACACCTTGTGTTGATGCATTGTGGATAATAGCCCAAGATCTTTGTTGTGTCAGTCATATGTGGATAGAAGAGTTCCCACTTTCTGAACTCCCACTTTCATTTGTCTGAAGCTCTCCCAGGCCAGGGATAAGAGTTGTGAGGTCTTACCCTCACTTCCTATTTCATCTGCTTCACCCTAACTCTCAATGTTAGGGTTAAGAGCTAACTACACCCGATTCCAGTTGGCTTGTGTTTCACAACCTAACCTTGTGTGAGCCCACTTTGTTTGTATATAGTGTGTGCTATTTGTGTGTATGTTTGCTTTGCTTGTGCTGTTTAGGATAGCTTGCTCCCTGTGCAAGTTAGATAGAAACCTTAACCTAGGACCATGGTGAATTTGCATGATAACTATTAGGCTCGAGTTAGTCTCCCTTCTAGTATGTCATTTCCCAGTCTCTGGTTAGGCTAGTCCTTTTTCCCTGCGTAGGGGAACTACGTCGCCCTGATCCTCATACCAGATGAGGTACGTAGGCAGGAGATGAGCTGATCTCTCCGGGCGCCCTTTTTCTTTTTCAACCCTTTATGTGTGTTGGAGTCTGACATAAGTCCATCGATTGGCAGTTGGTTTCCTGTGTCTTGTTTGCTTGTTGGAGTCTGAAATAAGTCCAGCGATTGGCAGTCAGTTTCCTGTGTGTGTTTGTTGGTTCGGAGTCTGATGTAAGTCCAGCGATTGGCATTCGGTTTCCATGTTTGCCTGTTTGTGTGGAGTCTGACATAAGTCCAGCGATTGGCAGTCGGTTTCCTATTTATGTTTTGTTTGGCGTGCGTTAGCCGAGCTACGAGTGCTCTGATTCTTCTTTAGTCCGAGAAGATACGTATGCATAGGATGCGATATCCTAGCAAGCACGTTTTCCCCGGTCCCGAACTACGTCGACTCTGATGTCTGTGCCTGACAGACTAAGTAGGCCCAGGATGCGATATCCTGCCGAGTTAGTTTCTTTTGTCTTTCCTGTGTCTCTTTCAGCCAGTGTGTGATGTTTGAGCAGTGTTTAGCAACCTTTATCCTTCCTTTTGTGTGTGGATCCCATCGAGTACGATGGATGCGTAGGGGTGCTAATACCTTCCCTTCGCATAACCGACTCCCGATCCCATCTCTCTCTGGTCGCGAGACCATGTCTTTTCCAGGTTTACTTCGAGCGTTTCCTTTCCCTCTTTTGGGATAAATAACGCACGGTGGCGGCTCTGTTGTTTCGTTTTCCCGCCGGTTTTTCGCGTAATGCGACAGTTGGCGACTCTGCTGGGGAAACTAGAGAAGTTGACCTCTTGCTGATCCATCTTCCCTAAGCGAGTCTCTCCTAGCGCTCTCTAGGTTAGGGTTTGGTTGCTTTTGTTGTTTCATTTATTGCATTCATTTATTTATTGTGTGCATTTATGTTTGCATTCATTCATATTCATCTGTGCTGGTTGTGATGTGTTTGTCTCTCTGTTGGGGTGGGAGTTACATGAGGTAAAAGGCCCAATACCCAGGCTATGAGTGAAATCTAGGACACCTAGGAATAGAGTGATTCATGGGAAGCGGGTGGTATTGCGCCACTTAGCGGAACATTGATATCACGAGCAGTTCAGACTCTGATGGGGTATTATCGTTACATACTTCGGGTGTGTACATGATGGTATTCTATGAAAGGGTTATTTATGCTGCGTTTCTCTCGACCTTACCTTGGCCTAGACGACACCCGTGAGTGGGGAGGGAATGATCATTATTACTGGTACAGTTGGTGACTTGTCGGTGACTTGTTGATGACTTGTGATCCTGTTGGTGACTTGGTTCAGAAGTGTTGGGTCTCAGATGATTTTTGGCGTCTCAGATGATTTGTGGTTCCGAGTTCAAGCCGAAGCTTTGATCCTGTGCTCCGAGATACACAGCCAGCCAGTCTTGTCTGCATCATTTGCATCATAGCATGTTTATTTTCAAAAAAAATAATGCAATGAAAAATTGAAAAAGAAAGAGAAAAAGAAAAAGCTAATCTCTGCATGCATATCATTTCTCAGGTTCATTCAGGAGTTCGATTCATTGATAGAGATGGCAACCGGTCCAGAGTTGAAGCGGAAGGCTTGTTCCTACAGTTTTCACCGTGAGCCTTTGATATCTTTGGTAGAGTTGAGCAGCCTTGTGACCAGTAGTAATCAGAAGGGGTTTGTTGATCAGTATGGGGATATTCTGACACTGTTGAAGATGGTAGTAGATCCGGTGCCGTTACAGACTCTTCTACAGTTCTACGACCCAGAGCTGCGTTGCTTCACCTTTCAGGATTATCAGTTGGCGCCTACTCTTGAGGAGTACTCCATTCTGTTGAATGTCCCGATCCGGTATCAGGTTCCTTTCTTGGAGGTGCCTAAGGAGGTTGATTTCAGAGTTGTTGCCAAAGCTCCCCATTTGGGTATCAAAGAAGTCAGTGATAATTGGAGGTCCAGTGGGGATGTGGTAGGGTTGCCTTTGAAGTTCCTATTGAAGATTGCTAGAGAAGAAGCAAAGAGAAGAAATTGGGAGGCTTTTCATGCTCAGTTGGCCATCATGATTTATGGGATTGTATTGTTCCCGAGTATGCCCAATTTTGTGGACTATGCTGCAGTCATTATCTTCCTTGGAGGAAACCCAGTTCCTACTCTGTTAGCTGACACTTACTATGCTATTCACAGTAGGCATGGTAAGGGTGGGGCTATCAGATGTTGTCTCCCACTTTTGCTCAGATGGTTCTTGTCTCTCCTTCCAGTCAGTGGACCTTTTGTGGATGCTCAGAGCACTCATAAGTGGACTCAGAGGGTTATGTCTCTTACCTCATATGATATCAGGTGGCAGTCTTACCGGATGGATGTGCGTAATGTCATCATGAGTTGTGGAGAGTTCCGGAATGTGCCACTTGTAGGGACTAAGGGTTGCATCAATTACAACCCGGTTCTTTCTCTTCGCCAGTTGGGGTTCGTGATGAATGGAAGACCACTTGATGCTGAGATAGCCGAGAGTGTGTATTTTGAGAAGCGAAGTTGTAACACCCCGATAATAATATGATAATTATTTAAATTAAGTTAATAATATATTTATTAATTTAATTAGATAATTGGATTATTATTATTATTATTTTGGAATTATTAAATTATTATTATTGGGATAATAATATAAAGTGGAAAATATATAAGTGTGAAATAAGGAAAAAAAGAGTCTCATTTGGAAAAGAAAGTTTTCACGTGAAACAGAGAAGCGATTGAGAAAGTGGAGAAAGGGCAAAGAGGCAGAGCAAGAGGAAGAAGATTGGAGAAGAGAAAAGCTTGGAGATTAGAGATTCGCCGGATTAACTCAGGTAAGGGGGGTTTATCGTCGTTTAATGGGTATTATGGGTTAGCATGTAATGGGTAGTGATAAACCGTTGAATTGACCCTAATTGGGATTTGAAATGCTGAGAAATTGTGATGAATAAGTTGTGTGAAAACTGTAATTTGAATCGATAATGGTGTGTGTCGTAAATTGCTGGACGTGTAGCTTTTTACGGAATTGGAATCGGAGGTCCGGAAGTCCTCCAACGGCGGAAAATGCGGAGAATTCTGCATTCTGCTTTGTGTTAGCGCAGGAACAGCTTCTGTCTTGCGTTAACCGGTTAACCCAGGGTGTTAACCGGTTAACACTGTGTTGTGTTGTGTAAACACTGCTGTTTTGCTTGCGTTAACCGGTTAACCCAGGGCGTTAACCGGTTAACACTGTTGTGATTGCTGAGATATTGCTGTTTTTGCTGCGTTAACCGGTTAACCCAGGGCGTTAACCGGTTAACCCAGGGCGTTAACCGGTTAACACTGTTAAGTTTTGGGCAGGAAGCGTGTTTTTGCTGCGTTAACCGGTTAACCCAGGGCGTTAACCGGTTAACACTGTTGCAGAGTGGAAAAATTGTTAATTTGAATGTTGTATGCCTAATTGATGGTTGCCTATATCGGTGTGTGATATAGTAGGGATCATTTCCCGCTGTTTTGAGCAGTATAGGTATTAGTAGGGTGTGCTAATACTGTGTTTAATTATTTGACATGATATGATGTGTTGATACATGTGTTGATAATGTATGATGGTATGCATAATGTTGTGAATGTGTATGTTATGCATATGTTGCGAATGGACTGTTTTATGGCTTAGAGAGTGAGCATCGGTCCATTGTGGATTATTGTTGTGATGTTGCATTGCTAGGTAATTAGCGTGCATAATGTGGCCTTTATGGTGGTAGCTAATTCTCATGGTGAGGAATTAGTGATGTTAGTCATTTGGACTGTTTTTGATGTTGCATGCTAGGTGAATTAGCGTGCATAGCATGGCCCTTGGGGTGGTAGCTAATTCCCATGGTGAGGAATTAGTGATGTGAGTCACTAGGTCTCAAATGAGTGGGACTAGTGAGCTTGGTAGCCGTATCTGGATTTGATCGGTGAAGTTGAACTATATGTTCACGAATAGTCGGTACCGCATGCATGGAGTCTCATTGCATAATATATGTGTAGTGTATAATATGAATGGATGTATTCCAATGTTATACGTGTGTTGTATTGGCGTTGAGCATGAGTATGAATTGTGTTGATATTGAGTATGATATTTGAGTTGATGTGCCGTTACTGAATGTGTGATGTGATTAGGGTGATTCATGTGTTAAAATTACTTAACATGACATTATATTCTATAATGCTTATTATATCGATTGAGGAACTCACCCTTACAACTATTTTTCAGGTAACGAGCAGTGATTGAGTAGAAGTTAATGCTTGGAGTCTAGTGTAGTCTCCTTAGTGGGTCATGCTCTGATAGATGTAACATCGGGAGGGAACATTTTAATTGTGTTGTTGATGTTTGTTGAACCAGTTTACATGTAGTATGTTACATGTTTTGTATGATCGATTTGATCTCTATCCGCTGCGTATTGTGCAATACTTTATGTTTTGAGTTAAATAATGAGCATGACTAAATAGTATGACGAATGGTGCGAAAAGTTGTGTGACACCCTTAATTGCATGATTACTCTGATTTATATGTTGTTATTTTAATTAAATATTTGGGGTATTTTAGAAGGGTGTTACAGAAGTGACCCTGTTAGTTTGGAGCGAGTGGGAAGAGCTTGGAAGACCATTGGTGTCAGGGATTGAGCTGTCTTAGGGAAGAAGTTTGCCATTGCTATGCCTGACTACATTGAGTGGGTCAAGAAGAGAGTGGAAACTTTGTTGTTACCCTATGATAGGATGAAGCCTTTGCAAGTGCAACCACCTTTGATCTTTGCTGAGAGTGTACCTGCTGAGCACTACAAGCAAGCCCTGATGGAGAATCGCCGGTTGAAGGAGAAGGAACAAGATACCCAGATGGAGTTGTACAAAGCCCAAGCTGATAAGTTGAACTTGGTTCATCAACTCAGAGGCATCCAGGGCGTAGATGCTAGTGGAGTAAAGAGAAAGAAGAGATCTTATGAAGAGATGGAGCACTTGTTGAATGCAGAACACTGGGAGTGCTTGAGGTTGTAGAGAGCCGAGGCCAGTTATCAGAAGAAGATAAGAGACTTGGAGAAGCAACTCAGAGACAAAGATATCCAGTTGAAAAAGGAAGTAGACTTGAGACATGCATCAGAGAGCCGACTCGGAGGAGAAGTGGTGGAGCTCAGAAGACAACTGAAGGAGAAGATCACTCCCTTGCCAGAATGTTCAGAGTGTGACCTGTTGATAGACCAGTGTCACTACTTGAAGACTCTCATTCCTGGAAGCCATCTGTCTTAGCTTGTATCTCTGTTGTTTATGTTGAGAATCACCTCCAGGCTTGCTGGATGGGATTCATTGTTGTACTTTGACCATTTGGATCTTTGTTGACTTTGTTGTATGATCATGTTGCTCATATCTATTAGATGAGGTTGTTGGTGCTTCACCATGTACTCATTACTCTTGTGTATGTTGTTTCTGTGTTGTTCCTGCTGCAGGTTGCCATCTTTCGAAGAGGAATTAGGATCTTTGAATGCCTGAGAAATGAACATATCATGTGCATCATATGCATTAGCATCATACCCATATCATTTTGCATAACAGGTGTTCTTGTTCGTGACTTCTCACTCTGGTTCCTGTGTCAGGCAGGATAGCTGATCAACGACCGCATCGCTACTCAACCAGACTCAATCATCAGAGAAATATGGGCCAGGTTCAGGCAGAATTGGCTGAGATGAGGGCAAACATGGCCCAATTTATGACAATGATGCAAGGGGTTGTTCAGGGGCAAGAGGAGCTGCGTGCCTTAGCCCAGAGACAGGAAGTCGTGATTCCGCCGTCCAACCGTGCTTCACCAGTGGGTGTACCCGTTCATGAGAATGTTGCTGTTGCTGCTCCCGCCAATGATTATGGTGTGGGTGATGAGTTAAGGGGGATCAGAATCAACGGACAGCCTCTTGCTGCAGAGACTGTTAATGTCAGAGCTACCCGGGCTCCGATTCGTCATCCTGCTCCGCTTGTTGATAGACAAAAGGTCATGTTCACTCTGCTCAGTGAAGATGATGGTGATGTGTAGGCATGGCAACGGGGCGGGTCGGGGTCGGTTTTTACCTCCCCCAAACCCAAACCCGAATCCCCAAACAATCCCCGTTCCCCACCCCAAACCCAAACGGGGATGGAGAATTAAAACCCAAACCCGTCCCAAACGGGTTCGGGTATCCCCGCCCCACCACCATCCATTTAGTGAAATCAAATTTTTTTAATAGAAATATTTAATTTTTTTAAAATCAAATTACATTATAAATAATAAAATAAAAATAAAAACTAAAAAAAATATCATACATACATTTCGAATAATTTAAATAATTAATATAAATCAAAATATTAAAACATTGGCCACTTACTTAATATTCTAAATCATCAAAAATAAATAATAATGTACATAATAAAATAAACGGGGCGGGTTCGGGGGCGGGTTCGGGGTGGGTACTAGTGTCCCCATTATCCGACCCGTCCCCACATTTTATAATCGGGGAAAACCCAAACCCAAACCCAAACCTAGTCAAAGCGGGTTTTCCCCGTCAACTTCGGGGCGGGTTCGGGTGGGTACCCGCGGATACGGGTTATGTTGCCATGCCTAGTGATATGGTGAGAGTTGAAGAGAGGGACCGTAAAGTTGATGCCCTTGCTGAGAAAATAAGAGCTATGGAATGTCAGAACTCCCTTGGGTTTGATGTGACCAACATGGGTTTAGTATAGGGGTTGAGGATCCCCTACAAATTCAAAGCACCCTCGTTCGATAAATATAACGGTACTTCTTACCCTCGCACCCTTGTGCAGGCCTATTATAGGAAGATCTCTGCTTATACCGATGATGAGAAAATATGGATGTACTTCTTCCAGGATAGCTTATCTGGAGCTTCCTTGGATTGGTACATGGAACTGAAGAGAGATTCTATCCGTTACTGGAGAGATCTGGGTGAGGCCTTCTTGAGGCAGTATAAACACAACATGGACATGGCGCCGAGCCGGACTCAGTTGCAGAGTCTTTGTCAGAAATTTGGTGAGAGCTTCAAGGAGTACGCCCAGAGGTGGCGTGAATTGGCTGCAAGAGTACAACCCCCTATGCTGGAGAGGGAACTTACTGACATGTTTATTGGGACACTGCAGGGTGTATTCATGGACCGGATGGGAAGCTGCCCATTCGGTAGTTTTTCAGATGTGGTAATTTGTGGTGAGAGGACAGAAAGTTTGATTAAAGCTGGTAAAATTCAGGATGCAGGGTCCTCGTCTTCGAAGAAACCGTTTGCTGGGGCACCTCGCAGGAGAGAGGGTGAAACCAATGCGGTGCAACACCGAAGAAATGTAAACAGAAACCAGTATCGCCAGGTTGCTGCTGTGACCATTCCGGCACCTCAACCTCGTCAACAGCAACAACAAAGAGTTCAAGAACCGCCACAACAACAACAACAACAACGTCCGTATCAGCCTAGACAGAGGATGCCTGATCGACGTTTTGATCCTTTACCGATGACCTATGCTGAGTTGCTACCTGAGTTGCTCAGATTGGGATTCGTGGAGTTGCGTACCATGGCTCTGTTGACAAAGATACCACCTGGGTATGATGCCAACGTGCGTTGTGATTTCCATTCTGGTGCACCGGGACACCACATTGAGAACTGCAGGGTTTTTCATCATAAGGTCCAGGACCTAATTGACGCTAAAACTATCAATTTTGCTCCTGTGCCGAATGTTGTAAATAACCCTATGCCTCCGCATGGTGCGCACAGAGTGAAATATCTGGAAGGGGGAGAAGCTGAAGATGTGGTTGTCGGTGTTGAGGATGTTCAAACTTCATTACTGGTGGTGAAAGATCGTCTGTTGAAGGGGGGTGTATTCCCGGGCTGTGACCAGGTTTGTGCAGAGTGTGTTGAATCTGAGAACGGTTGTAGTCAGTTGAGGGCTGGAATTCAGAGTTTGATTGACGAGGGCTGTTTGCAGTTCAGTCGGGCTGTTAGAGATCATGGGATGGTGTCAACCGTCACTATCTACTTCAAACCGTCTGAGGGACGTAGTCAGAGGGTTGTTAATGCGCCTGCAGCTAGTGGTACACCTGTTACCATTTCCGCTCCTGTAACTGTCAATTCTTCGGGTAGAAGGGTTGTTGATAGTAGGGTTGTTCCATGGAAGTATGACAACGCTTACCGCAACAATCGAAGGGCTGAAAGTCAGACTAGGCCGATGAATCAAGCGCCTGTGACTATTGGTGTGCCATCTAGAACTCATGTGGTAGTGAGTTCAGTTGTGGATAATGTTGGGGGACCCGGAGGTCTTACCAGAAGTGGTCGTTTGTTTGCTCCGCAACCGTTGAGGGATAATAATGCCGAAGCTCTTGCTAAGGCTAAAGGCAAACAGGTAGTGGTTGATGAAGAACCTGCTTAGAAGGAGGCGCCTGAGGGCTCGTTTGAGAAGGATGTGGAGGAGTTCATGAAAATAATCAAGAAGAGTGACTACAAGATTGTAGATCAGCTGAATCAGACTCCGTCCAAAATTTCAATACTCTCATTGCTTCTGTGCTCTGAGGCGCATCGTAACGCCTTGTTGAAGATGCTGAATCTGGCTTACGTGCCTCAAGAGATATCTGTCAACCAACTGGAGGGAGTCATTGCCAACGTGAGTACTAGGCATGGTTTGGGGTTCACTGATTTGGACTTGACGCCCGAAGGACGTAACCATAATAAGGCCTTGCATATTACCATGGAGTGCAAGGGGGCAGTGTTGTCACATGTGCTGGTAGACACTGGCTCTTCTCTGAATCTGCTGCCTAAGAAGACTTTGGGCAAGATTGATGTGGAAGGAGTCATCCTCACTCGAAGTGACCTGATTGTGCGTGCATTTGACGGATCCAAACGGTTTGTTTTCGGTGAAGTCACATTGCCAGTGAAGATAGGTCCGGAGGTATTTGACATTGTTTTCTACGTGATGGACATCCAGCCCGCATATAGTTGTTTGTTGGGGCGTCCTTGGATTCACGCAGCTGGGGCAGTTTTGTCAACTCTCCACCAGAAGTTGAAGTATGTCTGGAACGGTCAGATTGTGACCGTGTGTGGTGAAGAAGATATTCTGGTGAGTCACCTATCCTCTTTCAAGTATGTGGAGGTGGATGGCGAGATCCATGAAACCTTATGCCAGGCATTTGAGACTGTTGCTCTTGAGAGGGTGGCTTTTGTTGAGCAGAAGAAGCTAAGTGCCTCAATTGCATCGTACAAGCAGGCCAAGGAGGTTGTCGACTCTGGTAAAGCTGAGGGCTGGGGCAAGATGGTGGATTTGCCTATCAAAGAAGATAAGTTTGGAATTGGTTATCAACCTCTGCAGGCAAAGCAGGGTATGCAGACAGGTCCGAGTACCTTTACCAGCGCTGGGCTGATGAATCACGGTGACGTCTTTGCAGCCAGTAGTGAAGATGGAGACAGTGATTGTGATCTAGACAACTGGGTTCGCCCGTGTGCACTAGGGGAGTCGAATAACAACTGGACGGCAGAGGATGTGGTCCAAGTTACTCTTCAAACAGAGTAATTTTCTTTTGTTTTTCATTTTGCACAAAACCCTACGTTCTGCCCAAGGCGTAGTGGTTCATTGTAAGGCCTCATCATGTTTTCAATGATATCATTAATAAAGAACGTTTTGCAAACAATTTTGTGATCCCTGTCTTTCTATTTTTGTTTTCATTTTTTCCAAAAAAATAAAAATGGCAATGTTTTTGTTTTTTGTGACTTTCTTGAACTCTTTTTTTAAAATAAAGCATTAAACATGCAAAAGTGATATCACGGAATCCACTATGAACAGTTCTGTTATGGCTCAGTATGATTTCAATAATCCCATCTACCAAGCTGAAGAGGAGAGTGAGGAAGAGTGTGAACTCCCTAAAGAATTGGTCAGATTGTTGAAGCAGGAGGAAAGGGTCATCCAACCTCATCAGGAGGAGTTGGAGATTATTAATCTTGGTACTGAGGACGCCAGAAGAGATATTAAGATCGGGGCTGCTTTGAAGACAGATGTCAAGAGCAGGTTGATTGAGATGTTGAGAGAGTATGTGGAGATATTCGCCTGGTCGTATCAAGATATGCCTGGGTTGGATACTGATATTGTGGTGCATAGACTACCTCTCAGAGAAGAGTGTCCTTCAGTCAAGCAGAAGCTTCGCAGAACGAGTCCTGATATGGCTGTTAAGATCAAGGAAGAGGTTCAAAAGCAGTTTGATGCGGGTTTCTTGTCAGTGACGACTTATCCCCCGTGGGTGGCCAACATCGTTCCCGTGCCGAAGAAGGACGGTAAGGTCAGAATGTGTGTCGATTACCGGGATTTGAATAGAGCGAGTCCGATAGATGATTTCCCATTACCTCACATTGATGTATTGGTTGATAACACGGCTCAATCCTCGGTTTTCTCTTTCATGGATGGTTTTTCTGGGTATAATCAGATTAAGATGGCGCCAGAGGACATGGAAAAGACGACATTCATTACACCTTAGGGCACGTTCTGCTATAAGGTGATGCCATTTGGGCTGAAGAATGCCGGTGCTACCTATCAGAGGGCTATGACGACTCTCTTTCATGACATGATGCACAAAGAGATTGAAGTGTACATGGATGATATGATTGCGAAGTCGCAGACAGAAGAGGAGCACCTGGTTAATTTGCAGAAGTTGTTTGATCGGCTGAGAAAGTTCAAACTGAGGCTGAATCCAAACAAGTGTACGTTTGGAGTGAGGTCCGGGAAGCTGTTAGGCTTCATTGTCAGTGAGAAAGGGATTGAGGTTGATCCAGCAAAAGTCAAAGCTATTCAAGAAATGCCTGAACCGAAAACAGAAAAGCAGGTTCGTGGGTTTTTAGGGAGACTGAACTACATTGCAAGGTTTGTATCTCACCTAATTGCCACGTGTGAACCAATATTCAAGTTGCTAAGAAAGAATCAAGCAATCAGGTGGAATGATGACTGTCAGAAAGCTTTTGACAAGATAAAAGAGTATTTACAGAAACCTCCAATCCTTATTCCTCCATTGCCAGGGAGACCACTGATAATGTACTTGTCAGTAACTGAGAACTCGATGGGGTGTGTATTGGGATAGCATGACGAGTTTGGTCGAAAAGAGAATGCCATATACTACCTTAGCAAAAAGTTTACCGACTGTGAAATTAAATATTCACAGCTTAAGAAAACTTGTTGTGCTTTGGCCTGGGCTGCTCGCCGACTGAGGCAGTATATGTTGAACCATACTACTTTGTTGATTTCTAAGATGGATCCAGTAAAGTACATCTTTGAGAAGTCGGCTCTCACCGGACGTGTTGCCCGTTGGCATATGATTTTAACAGAATATGATATTCAGTACACGTCACAGAAGGCCATCAAAGGTAGTATCCTGTCAGACTACCTCGCCGAGCAACCGATTGATGATTATCAGCCTATGATGTTTGAATTCCCTGATGAAGACATCATGTATCTTAAGATGAAAGATTGTGAAGAGCCTCTTGTCGAGGAAGGACCGGATCCTGATGACAAGTGGACATTGATGTTTGATGGGGCTGTGAATGTGAATGGTAACGGTGTTGGTGCAGTGCTTATCAATCCAAAAGGTGCTCATATACCTTTTTCTGCCAGACTGACTTTTGACGTGACCAACAATGAAGCTGAGTATGAGGCTTGTATCATGGGGATAGAAGAAGCCATCGATCTGAGGATCAAAACACTTGACATTTATGGAGATTCTGCTCTAGTGATCAATCAGGTCAATGGAGATTGGAATACTAATCAACCACATTTGATTCCTTATAGAGATTACACTAGAAGAATACCGACGTTCTTCAAGAAGGTGAAGTTGTATCATGTCCCCCGGGATGAGAATCAGATGGCTGATGCTTTGGCTACTTTATCTTCGATGATCAAAGTTCATTGGTGGAATCATGTGCCACATGTTGCGGTGAATCGACTCGAGAGGCCTGCGTATGTGTTTGCAGCCGAGTTTGTTGTTGATGAGAAGCCGTGGTACTATGATATCAAGAACTTCCTCAAGAGCCAGGAGTATCCTGAAGGTGCGTCAAAGAATGACAAGAAAACCCTGAGAAGGCTAGCTGGAAGCTTTTATTTGAATCAGGACGATGTGTTGTATAAAAGGAACTTTGACATGGTTCTGCTCAGATGCGTGGATAGACACGAAGCAGACATGTTGATGCAGGAAGTGCACGAGGGTTCGTTTGGTACCCATGCTGGTGGTCATGCAATGTCTAAGAAATTGTTGAGAGCCGGTTATTACTGGATGACTATGGAATCCGATTGTTTCAAATACGCTCGAAAGTGCCATAAGTGTCAAATCTATGCTGATAAGGTGCATGTACCACCAAGTCCTCTGAATGTTATGAATTCGCCTTGGCTGTTCGCCATGTGGGGAATTGATATGATTGGGAAGATCGAGCCTACTGCTTCTAATGGACATCGCTTCATCTTGGTTGCGATTGATTACTTCACCAAATGGGTGGAAGCAGCTTCTTATGCTAATGTTACCAAACAAGTGGTTGCCCGGTTCATCAAGAAGGAAATCATCTGTCGTTATGGGGTTCCTGAGAGAATCATCACTGATAATGGTTCGAATCTCAATAACAAGATGATGAAAGCACTTTGTAAAGATTTCAAGATTGAACATCACAATTCTTCTCCTTACAGACCGAAGATGAATGGTGTTGTAGAGGCGGCAAACAAGAATATCAAGAAGATTGTGCAGAAGATGGTCGTGACGTACAAGGATTGGCATGAGATGCTGCCTTTCGCTTTGCATGGGTACCGTACTTCAGTACGTACGTTTACCGGGGCAACCCCGTACTCCCTTGTGTATGGTATGGAAGCTGTCCTACCTGTTGAAGTGGAGATTCCTTCTCTGAGAGTCTTGCTAGATGTCAAGCTTGACGAAGCCGAGTGGATTCGAACAAGGTTTAATGAGTTGAGCCTTATCGAGGAGAGACGGCTAGCAGCTGTGTGCCATGGGAAGTTGTATCAGAGAAGGATGAAGAGAGCCTTTGATCAGAAAGTACGTCCTCGAAGCTATCAGATCGGTGAGCTAGTTTTGAAGAGGATCCTTCCTCCCGGTACAGATAACAGGGGAAAGTGAACTCCTAATTACGAAGGTCCATATGTTGTGAAGAAGGTTTTCTCCGGTGGAGCCTTGATGCTTACAACTATGGATGGTGAAGATTTCCCGTCCCCTGTTAACTCAGATGCAGTGAAAAAATACTTCGCGTAAATTGACCCGCTGGACAAAAAGAATAAAAGAGTCCAGGAAAAAAAGGGCATCCCGGCGAACCAAAAAACAGAAAGAAAAGGTTCGGGCAAAAGTTAGGGATAAAAATGAAAAGAATTTGTACACCCGGTAAGTTGAAAACCCGCAAGGGCGGCTTAGGCAAAAGTGGGTATCCCGGTGGATTGAAAACCCGAAAGGGCGATCCAAGCAAAAGAGGGATTAAAGCGAAGACTACAGTCTGAGTTATCTGTACTTCATCGCGCTTCGTCGTCTGCCATCTCGAAAGATGTGATCGGTCCAGTCATTCTTCTTAGAAAGCAAGGAAGTTGGGAGGAAAATTGATGATCTGTGAGTTATAACAGAATTGGGAAATAGTGGATGCCGTGTTCACATTGCCATTAGGATAGATTTTTTCCTTTTGTGCGCAATTACCTCTTTCTAGGAATTGCTTCCCGATGTATTCGCCTTTTCAGGCCCATTTTCAATCAATAAAAAGTCGTTATTCAGATAAATTGCTCTCTTGTTTTTATTTTTATTGTTTTGTTTGCAAAAAACGTCCGAATTTTTTGATAAATATTGCATATGAAAACATGAAGGCTAAACAATAATGTGCAGAAAGATAAAACATTTGAAAATCATTTTGAATGTTGAGGACACTTGAGCATATCTTGTCCATGCAACCCCTGGGGCATGCTTGTCGTGTTGTTTTGCAAGTTGTTACTTGTTGTTTTTCTGGTTGAAGCAGATAAGCCACGATTGATTCCTTAGTAGTATGAGAGGATGGGGATGCTCCTCAGCAGATGAAGCAAGTTCGAGACTTGTCTCCCCAGCCGAGTTAAGCCATGGTTGATTCCCCAGCGGGCTTGAAGGTGGCTGTTTCCCCAAGCAAGTTTGAAGGCTATCAGAACTATTTTTCTCCCCTGCAGAGACGTCTGTGGATAGGGCCTTCTATCCCCACAGAGCTGAATTGTTAATTTCCCAGCGGAGTTATCGGTGGGTTTATCCCCAGCTAGTCTGAAAGTTGGCAGTTCTCAGCTGAGTCTGAAGATTGATTATCCCCACTGAGTTGGAAGGATGCTGTATCCCCAGCGGAGGTGTTAGTGGAGTGTTATTCCCCAGCAGTCTTAGTTTAAAGTACTGCTGTCCCAACGTGGTCGTGAACGCTTGTCCCCGGCAGGGTTGTGGAGGTCTGTCCCCAGCATGGTCTGGTATGTTATTTCCCCACCAGAGTTGCTTTCTCCTCAGCATAGTGGTGAATGTTGTTTCCATCAGGGTTGTGATGTGTTCCCCTAGCAAATCACCCAAACAGAGGTTTGTGTTGATGGTTTTCCCCAGCAGGTTCCCCGAGTGGATCAGGTCCGGTGAAAATTATCTTCAGCAGAGTTTATCCTACTTGTGGATTGGCAGCTATCCCCAGAGAAGTTACTTTGATTGTGTCCCAAGCGGAGTCCTCGAATGGATTGGGATCCTTTCTCCAACAGCAGTGCTATTCTCCAGCAGGAGTGAGAAGTCGGTGTTACTCCCCGCAGAGAATTCCTCAGACAGAGTCTCCCCCACAGAGTTGGAGTATTTAATCAGTTTTGCTCCCCAGCAGGAGTTTTCATCATTTGCATTATTGCATGTAGTAATCATTGCATCCTCAAATCGCATAGCATTTCCATTCAATATGGAGCATTACGCCATAGAAAAATTCAAACATATGCATGCATATGTCAAACCTAATTGGACCATATCCCCGGCAGAGGCCGATCGCTGTTCAACATCTGTACGACACGTTTGCTACAGTTGCTCCTGACAGCATTCAGGATTGATAACTCCCCAGAGAGGTTTATTTCCTCACTCGTAAGTGAAAGGAAAGTTTGATTCTCCCTAGTGAGATCCCCAGCAAGTGTTTAGCCTTGCCCTAACATATGTAGATGTCATACCCGTGATACCAATAAGTGTCATGTCAGCACCCGCGTGTGTCCTTTCTTTGGTGTCGGTAAACACCATTCTTTCGGTGTCGGTAAACATCGTGTCTCACCCCAGTCATTGGTAAATGTCTGGTCGTCCCTTTATTAATGTTGGTAAACATCATCGTCCGATGTTCGTAACATATATTCTTCCCCCAGGAGTCACCTCTCCGTTGGTTTCGACAAACGTTGAGTTTTTCCCATTCGTCCGTTGACGTTTGGTTGTACCTTTCTCCCATTCATCCGTCAATGTCTGGTCACCTCTCCGTTGGTTTCGATAAACGTCAAGTTTTTCCTAGTTGTACATTGACATCTAGTTGTATTTTCCCCCACAGGTAATTCGTTGATGTTTGTTCACCTCCCCGTTGGTTTCGATAAACGTTGAGTTTTTCCCAACCGTCCGTTGACGTTTGGTTGTGATTAGCTTTTTCCCCAGTAGGTTCTCCTCTCCGTTGGTGTCGATAAACGTCGAGTCTTTCCCATTCATCTGTTGATGTCTGGTCACCTTTCTCTGTTGGTGTCGATAAACGTCAAGCTTCTCCCTTTCGTCCGTTGACGTCTGGTCGAGTCTTCCCATTCATCCGTTGATGTCTGGTCACCTCTCCGTTGGTTTCGGTAAACGTTAAGTTTTTCCTATGCGTCCGTTGACGTCTAGTGGTATTCCCTTTTCCCAGTTCATCCGTTGATGTTTGGTCACCTTTCTCCGTTGGTGTCGATAAACGTTGAGTTTCTCCCTTGCGTCCGTTGACGTCTAGTCGAGTCTTTCCCATTCATCCGTTAATGTTTGGTTACCTTTCTCCGTTGGTGTCGATAAATGTCGAGCTTCTCCCTTGCGTCCGTTGACGTCTGGTCGAGTCTTTCCCATTCATCCGTTGATGTCTGGTCACCTTTCTCCGTTGGTGTCGATAAACGTCGAGCTTCTCCCTTGCTTCCGTTGACGTCTGGTCGAGTCTTTCCCATTCATCCGTTGATGTCTGGTCACCTCTCCGTTGGTTTCGGTAAACGTTGAGTTTTTCCCATTCGTCCGTTGGCGTATGGTTGTATTCCTTTCTTTCCAGTCATTCGTTGATGTCTGGTCACCTCTCCGTTGGTTTTGGTAAACGTCGAGTTTTTCCTAGTCGTCCGTTGGCGTCTAGTTGTGATTTCGTTGTTCCCATCCATCATCCTTCGATGACGGGTCGTGGTTCCTTTTCTGAGGAAAATCAAAACCCCCAGTAAAGTCGTTGGTAGACATCTTGACTAATTCAGTGACAAATATCAGATTCCAGTGGAAGCATCCGTTGGTGAATTTTCCTTTCTTGGATCCCCGCAGAGTGCAAATTTCTACGGTTCTTTGGTATTCAATCCCTGTTTACCTTGAAGGCCTGACAGCCGTTGCTCTCATCCGTTCAGGTTCCCAGTTGAGTGAATAGGGGCAGCTGTAGCACCTCAAATTTGCACCTCCCATTTGTACATACATTTTCATTTTAGGTCATTAACATTGCATTGTTCATTGTATAGTCTATCATGCCCTCAGTCAAGACTGGTCAGGAGATTCAGTTGTGCAAGCAAGCAAGTGCATTTTTTATGGAATCAAAGCCCTAGGGTTGGTTCAATGAGTTCATGTGACCCAAGGATCATTTTGAAGTGGTTTGGCCAAGCATTGGATGCTCAAAGCTCATCAGTCAATGATCAATTCATCTGAAACCCTAGAAAGTCAACAAAAGTCAATTGTCAATTCAACCATGGATTTGGAGGTGGGAGATGGTTAGAGATGACTCATTCATGTCCATACAAGTATCATTTGACATTTCAAACATCAACATTGAAGAAATTGAGGTCAGATCAAAACTTTCCAAAAATAGCAGGTGACCTGTAATTTGAAATTGCCAAAAATGGAAAGGTTTTCAACTCAAGATTACATCATCAAGAAAGCTTCAAATGAAATTTTGTTGAACATGAAAGTTGAAGATCTTTCTCTCCCATTTCCAAAAAGTCCTAGATAATGAATTTCTCATGTGTGGTTGAAGAGATATGAATCAATCTTGGCCAAGTGTGACTTGAACTTCAAATGTGCATAACTTTCAATCCAAATGTCCAAATTAAGTGGTTCTTTTTGCATTGTTCATATTTTGACCTCTACTTTCCAAAATATACATCACATGCCATGAATTCTCATCACATAATCATTTGCATTTTCATTTGAATTTTGGAGGGAAAATCAATATTCAAATTTGGTGCATTTTCCACACATTCTACCACTTGCATTGGCTCCAAAATGAAGTTTTAAGTGAAATTAGAATGCATTTCGTGTACTGTTCATCACAATTTCCATGCATAAGGGTGAGATTAAGAAATTTGCATGTGCACCTCTTGTTTGCTAATACACTTAACCAAATGATTAAACATGATTAGCAACATGATTAGGAGGGAGTATAAAGCACAAAGCATAACTGTTTCTGCATAATCACAATCACAATTCAGATCTAGATCCAAGTTTCACAAATTTTTCTCTCAAAAATTTCTCTCAATTTCTTCACATAGCATCCATTTCTCTTGATCCATTCATCATCTGGAAGAGTTATTGAGTAGATTTGAAGCTGGAACCAAAGGAATTCGTGCAATTGGAAGCAGCTTAAAGCTTGAAGTTCATCCATGGCAGATCCAATTTCTGGAAGAATCGTGCACATCTGAACTTCAATTCTTCATCCATTCAATCATACAAGCACTGAAGAGGATCTGTTTGAGCTTTGCAAGCCTTGGATCAAGCAATTCCAGTTCTGTAGCTTCATCAAGGTTCCAAATCGACCTCTTTAATTCTTGAAATTATTATGTGGTTGTTATAGATCTTTGAACACTGTTGAAACTGAGCTTCGAATCACAAAATTCCATGAAGAATTAAATTAGTTATAGTGATTTTAAGTTTGATGTGTGATTTTTCATTTGCTCGATTCTATTAATATATGTTGATTCATGCCTTTTCCATGCTGGATTCGTGTTGTATGTTGGAAGATGAACATGTTGATATGCTTGTTTTTGGAAACTGAGAAATTTGTTCTTGAGCCATGATGAACTTGACGAATGTTGATGAATCTCGTTTCCAGAATTAGGTTTGATCCACTAGAATGTGTTTTCTATGCGCTGCATGTGTTTTTGTAATACCGTGCATGTACTGGTCCAACTCAACGTACGCATGGCAAATTGATTGGTTAGCGCTGCATGACCGTGCCACATAGGATAAGTGAAACGCTGAGTTTTGATGTTGGCGCGCTAACATTTGAAATGTTACTCCATTCGATTCCTGGCTTCAGCATAAGTTCAAATGCATTACATGTTTTCCCTTTTCCTTCCATACCATTTCCACATGCTTGCATCATGTTTTTTTTATTTTTTCTTTCACTTCCAAAATTCATATCTGATTAAATAATGATCCAAAATATATGAGGATTTTTGCATTGTCTTCCTTATTGTTTCTAGTATTTTTTGGTTATTTTTCCCCAAATTGTGCATGGCTGGAAAATATTTTGCCATAGGGTTTGTGAACATGTATGCTATTTGTACCTTGCCTTGCTTCTCCATTTGTGAAATGATGGTTGTTTATCCAATGCTCGTGAAATTTTACATGCTTAAACTAGACTCTTGGCTGGACATTTTGGTGTTGAGTTTGTATTTTTAGCTTTCACCATTGCTGATTTATGATCATGTGAATGTAGGTGTGACAGTGTGTGTCACACCTTTGCTTGTCCAACTTGATTAATTTGTTTGCCATGCCAAATGAATTCTAAATACCTTGACTTTTGTATAATGCTTGATATGGATGTTGTGTTTGCTCATGATTTTTGCTAGAATTTTTGGATTGATTTCTGATTTGATTGAGATTTTTCATGCTGGATGGTCATTTGTGAGCTTTTGAATTGCTTTGAACTTCAATTGGTTGTGAAATGCTTGTGCTTTATCCTATGAATGTGAAACTTTGCACACTCTTTCTAGAAATGTCAAAGGTTATTTTGGCTTTGATTTAAGGTTTTTACCAATTACCATTTCTGTTTTAGGCTTGTGCTAAGTTGATGTACCAAGTTGTGTCACATATGTGCTTGTTTTGCTTGCCTTGCCTTATACAATTTGATTACCATACTTAATCTTGTCCAATTGCTCCAATTTTTTGTTGTGATGATCATGTTTTATGTTCTGTTTACTTATGAATTTTCTTGAGGTTAATTGAATCATTTTTGAATTAATGTGCATTTGTTCATTTTGTTGTCACAATGTGGTTGCAACTTGCATACCTTGCCATATTTGGTTCATGAAATGAATTTGGTGAATGATATTGACATGAGACTTTTTGGATTATGTTCTTAATTGATTGAGGTTGATTCATGTCAAATTTCATGTTCTGTTTTGAATTTTTTCTCCCTCTTTGACCCTAGGCCTTGACCTAGTGGTTTGTGACTCACATTTGAGCTTTGATTTCAGGTTAAGAAGCACATTGCTATGATGGGATTGATTCACTCTCTTGAGTTGATTAATTGGTTGATGTTGAATAACCTTGATTTATTTTGTAGGTTGAGGTTAGCTCATTTGAGTGTGAGCTTGTGCCTTGCACATTGTTGCATTGCTTGTGTGACTGTGTACTATTGACTGTTGGTTGTCTGTTTGACTTTTTGACTTGTATACTGATTGAGTTAGATTTTTTTCAGGTACATAAGTTGCTTAAGTTCTTTTGAACTTGCTTTTGCTTTGCTTGGTTGCTTAACCATTGAGGTATAACTTCTCTGACTTCATGTAGTCTGGAAGACCTGTCCTGTTACTTGGGCAGGCACCTGTCTGAAGTCCTCCTTAAGAGGCAATGCTTGTGTTTGTTTATTTTTGTGCCAAGCAGGAAAAGTCCTTTGATAAGGCAATTGGTAGATAAAAGAGATCTGAAATCCATCTCCTGCTACTCAGTGTGTCATCCACTTTGCTCACACACCTTGTGTTGATGCATTGTGGATAATAGCCCAAGATCTTTGTTGTGTCAGTCATATGTGGATAGAAGAGTTCCCACTTTCTGAACTCCCACTTTCATTTGTCTGAAGCTCTCCCAGGCCAGGGATAAGAGCTGTGAGGTCTTACCCTCACTTCCTATTTCATCTGCTTCACCCTAACTCTCAATGTTAGGGTTAAGAGCTAACTACACCCGATTCCAGTTGGCTTGTGTTTCACAACCTAACCTTGTGTGAGCCCACTTTGTTTGTATATAGTGTGTGCTATTTGTGTGTATGCTTGCTTTGCTTGTGCTGTTTAGGATAGCTTGCTCCCTGTGCAAGTTAGATAGAAACCTTAACCTAGGACAATGGTGAATTTGCATGATAACTATTAGGCTCGAGTTAGTCTCCCTTCTAGTATGTCATTTCCATGTCTCTGGTTAGGCTAGTCCTTTTTCCCTGCGTAGGGGAACTACGTCGCCCTGATCCTCATACCAGATGAGGTACGTAGGCAGGAGATGAGTTGATCTCTCCGGGCGCCCTTTTTCTTTTTCAACCCTTTGTGTGTGTTGGAGTCTTACATAAGTCCAACGATTGGCAGTTGGTTTCCTGTGATTTGTTTGCTTGTTGGAGTCTGACATAAGTCCAGCGATTGGCAGTCGGTTTCCTGTGTGTGTTTGTTGGTTCGGAGTCTGATGTAAGTCCAGCGATTGGCATTCGGTTTCCATGTTTGCCTGTTTGTGTGGAGTCTGACATAAGTCCAGCGATTGGCAGTCGGTTTCCTATTTGTGTTTTGTTTGGCGTGCATTAGCCGAGCTACGAGTGCTCTGATTCTTCTTTAGTCCGAGAAGATACGTATGCATAGGATGCGACATCCTAGTGAGCACGTTTTCCCCGGTCCCGAACTACGTCGACTCTGATGTCTGTGCCTGACAGACTACGTAGGCCCAGGATGCGATATCCTGCCGAGTTAGTTTCTTTTGTCTTTCCTGTGTCTCTTTCAGCCAGTGTGTGATGTTTGAGCAGTGTTTAGCAACCTTTATCCTTCCTTTTGTGCGTGGATCCCGTCGAGTACGACGGATGCGTAGGGGTGCTAATACCTTCCCTTCGCATAACCGACTCCCGATCCCATCTCTCTCTGGTCGCGAGACCATGTCTTTTCCAGGTTTACTTTGAGCGTTTCCTTTCCCTCTTTTGGGATAAATAACGCACGGTGGCGGCTCTGTTGTTTCGTTTTCCCGCCGGTTTTTCGTGTAATGCGACAATGTAGTCTGGAAGTCCTGTCACCTTTTTGGCAGGCATTTTGCTGGCAAGTCCTCCTTCGGAAGCTCTGTTTGTGTTTGTTTAAAATTATGCTCAAAGACCTCCAGAAGAGGCATGTGATATTTGATAAGACCTCCAAGAGTAGAGGCAATTGACGGATAGAAGGGATTAGTAGTCAATCCCCCGTTATTCAGTGTGTCGTTCTTTATGCTCGCACTACGTGCTGATGCTTCGGAACATGTACCCAAGATCTTTGTTCAGTGTCTGTCAAGTGGAATAGGATCTCACTTTCTGGATCCCCACGCTTTCTTTGTCATGAGCTCACCCCGGCCAGGGTTAAGAGCATGAGGTCTCATCCTTATTTACACTTTGATCTGCTCACCCTAACGTTCAATGTTAGTGGTTAAGAGCTACAGATTACCCATTACAGTTTGGCTTGTTTGTCGAGGTTGACATGAGCCCTCTTGACTAAAGCCCATCCATTGTTTGAAGCCTCTTGTATGTATATAGTGTGTGATGTTTGTTTACTTGTGAACTTTTGATGTGTGTGCTCTTGAATTAGGAGTTTCCATTTGAGCTTAATTGAAGGATCATTACCATGTTTATCCAAGTGGAAGATACAAGATACATTGAGGATCTCTTACGAGACTTGTTTGATTGCTTATGCTTTGTGCTTGCTTATTCCAAAGGATGGGATCTACTTGGATCATCTATATGATCTTAAGAGAGGAACTCCTAGTGTGGTTTCATTTCTTATCCCTCACCTGTTTGTTCTCCTTAGGACTTAGTCCTCATTCTTCATTTCTCCACCCTAACCCAAGCCAAAACTCTTTTGTGCAAACATTTGACTTTGTTTTCAACATTAGAAACCTAAGCCTTATGCTTTTTATTTTCAAACTCTCTTTTCATAACACTCATCTTGAATTGAATCTCTAAGTCAACTTTGACCATTTTTGTATATACTTCTAATTGGTAAATATAACCCATTCAAATTTCTTTTTGTGGTTTCAATGTCCACTTTCTTAATCAAATTTTTCATAACCTTTAGCTATTAGGTTTGAGTTATCTTTGTGGTAGATGTAATACTCACCTTTATCCTTAGTGATGGACAATGAGTCTTCCATGCTTATTATAGGGTTAACCCCTCACTAGCATGTTGAAGCTATCCTCACATGGTGGATTTGTCGTTTTAGGTTGAGTTTTCTCCCTTCGATAACAAAAGACCTTAAGGCTTTTGGACCAATCAATCCACTCATTTGTTTTGAGATTTTTACCCCGAACTACGAGGTTTTGATCCTAATCTTTTTTATAAGAGGGTAAGTAGGCAATGGGTTTATCCATCCAAACACAAAATGTAAATAAACTTGTACATTCTCTTCTCATCTCTTCAATCATGTTTGCACAAATAAAAAATTTCACAAAAACAAATAACCTTCACAAGTGTGAAAAGGGCTCCCTAGGAGTACCTAGGATGTTTTGGGTGCCTAACACCTTCCCATTGCATAACCAACCCCCTTACCCAGATCTCTGTTTCTTTTACTAGTTTTGTTTGTAAAACGTTTAGGTTTTTGTTCGCTTTCTAACCATTCCTTTGGATAAATAGAAGTGCGGTGGCAACTCGACTTTGTATGATTTACCTTGGATTTAGTCAATATCTCCAATGGTAACGAATACATCGCTACAGAAAAGTGGCGACTTCACTGGGGAGAACTTCCTAGTGGGTTTTGCCAACTTTTCACACTTGTTGTATTATATTGTTTGTGACATATTTTTGTGCAATTTGGGATTACTGTATTGTTTGTAATGATTGAATTGCTTGATATTAATTCCTTGTATGCTTGGTGATCTTTGTGAGATGAGTTCTATACCCGAACTTGAGTGCACTTAGGATAGGAGAATGGCGTAGTCTTGTCGACTTGTGTGGAGTTATTCCTTAGCAAGTTGACTTGCAAGTCCATTCACTTGGTGGAGGTCATGTTGGGATCAATAATGTCACACAAGTAAGTTGTGGTTAGACATTACTCTTTCCAATATAGACCTTAAAAGCCAAGGACCTTAGTTTACCAAGCCTATCTTGGCCTATTTTTAGGATGTAGTGTGAAGGTCGTTCAAATGTAAGATTTGATACGATTGTTACGCAATACTACACTCATAAGAGTCTCTCTTGAGAATATTTTTGGAATACGAGTAGTCGTTTCTCTGATAATATTCGAAAGATGGGATGATGACTATGGGAACCTCTTGTAGAACATGTTTGGCAGGTTTAAACCCTAGTACACTCCCTTTGGGTGGTTCTTAACCGAGACTCCATGCTCGTGACTTTCAACAAACCCTTGATTCATGGTTGATCCGTTCATATATCCTTAATATCAATGGAACTTAGGTGTTGATAAGGTGTAAACCATAATCCACCAAAATGGATGATTGATATTAAGGATAATATGATCCATCCCATGACCTTTGTTTGGTGTGCTTTGCGTGATCCTTGAGTGTGATTGTTGCATTCATGCATCCATGCATCCATTTGCATCCATATCATCAATAATAAAAGAAATTTCCAAGGAACTTAAGGGGTTTATTTGCAAAATTTTCAGACATGGAAAGACAAAGAAGGAATACAAAGAAGTACAGCTTCATATAGCCAGATCTGAAAGAGTTAAGGAATCTGACATCCTATGTATTAGATCCCTTGGGTTTCAAGGCTCGTTTTGGGAAGCTGCTCCCTCTTCTGACTACTCAGGTGGACGAAGGGTTGCTGAGCGTATTGGTGCAGTTTTATGATCCCTTGTACCGTTGCTTCACGTTTCTGGACTTCCAGCTTTTGCCTACCCTTGAGGAGTATGCTTATCTTGTGGGTATACCTATTCTGGATCAGTTGCCGTTCAGTGGCTTGGAGAGTATTCCTACTTCTCGAGAGATAGCTGACATGTTGCACATAGATGAACCTCTAATTGGTGCTCATATGACTACCAAAGGTGGAATTCAAGGTCTTCCTTCTGAGTTCCTCATTGCTCAAGCTACTGTTTATGGGAAGGCAATGAGTGAGGATGCCTTTGAAGCCATATTTGTACTTCTTATCTATGGATTGGTATTGTTCCCCAACATCGACAAGTTTGTGGATGTGAACGTTATTAGGATCTTCTCCTCTCTTAATCACGTTCCGAATCTGTTGGGCGATACCTATTTCTCTTTGCATATGAGGAATGCAAAGGGTGGTGGTGCCATTGTGTGATGTTTGCCTCTGTTGTATAAGTGGTTTATTTCTCACTTACCTCAGACGGTCGCCTTCAAGGAGAACAAGGGATGTCTATGATGGTCCACGAGACTTATGTCTCTCACTAATGATGATATCTCTTGGTATAACCGTGTATATGATGGTGTGCAGATTATCGACTCTTGTGGTGAATTCTCCAATGTGCCTCTTCTTGGTACATGTGGTGGGATTAACTACAACCCTGTTTTAGCACGTCGTCAGCTTGGGTTCCCCCTAAAGGATAAACCTAATAACATTCTGTTAGAGGGTGTGTTCTTTCAGGAGGGTAAAGATCCCCAAGGCTTGAAAGCTAGGATGGTCTGCGCTTGGCGCAAGGTTCATAAGAAAGGAAGGAAGGAGTTGGGTCCTAAGAATTGCATTGCTATGGAGCCTTACACTACTTGGGTAAGGAAGAGAGCATCTGAGTATCTCATGCCTTACGAATATCCGAGACCTACACCTTTGGTTGTGGCTGAGCCTTCAACCCTCCCTAACCAAGGAGTAGAGGAGTTGAGAGACGAAGACCTATCACGTGCCTGGATTCGTGAAAGGGAAGAGTTGCTTCAGCAGACTAAGGAGAAAGATGCTTTGATAGAATTCCTCGAGCATCAGGTTATTGATGATCCTGATGATGCATGGACTTCTCTACTTCCCCAGTCTTCCAAGTTTTGGAAGAGGAAGTATGATCGACTCTCCATGAGAAGATGGATGCTATGAACGACCAATTTTTTGAGCTTCGCAAGGAATTGAAGACTCTTAGAGGAAAAGATCTATTTGGCAAGTCTGCTGTCGAATTATGCTTGGTTCCCAATGTGAAGATCCCTGTGAAATTCAAGGTCCCTGACTTTGAAAAATATAAAGGGAATACTTGTACTCTCAGCCACCTGGTCATGTATGCCAGGAAGATGTCAACTCATACTGATAATGACCAGTTGCTCATCCACTACTTTCAGGATAGTCTATCCGGTGCCGCTTTGCGCTGGTATATGGGGCTGGACAGTGTGAACATCCGATCCTTCAATGACCTTGGCGAGGCTTTCGTCAAGCAGTACAAGTATAATGTGGATATGGCTCCCGATAGGGATCAGTTGAGGGCCACGACCCAGAAGGATAAGGAAACATTCAATGAGTACGCCCAGAGGTGGCGAGAGTTGGTAGCACAGATCGTGCCTCCACTAGAAGAGAAGGAAATGACCAAGATCTTTCTGAAGACCTTGAGTTCATTCTATTATGAGCGGATGATTGTTAGCGCTCCTTCTGACTTCACCGAGATGGTGAATATGGGGATGCGTTTAGAAGAAGGGGTTAGAGAAGGACATTTAACCAAAGAAGAAGGCTCTTCTTCCAAACGTTATGGGGCGTTTGCGAAGAAGAAAGATGGAGAGGCACATGATGTGACCTCCCATGTGAAATCTAGAAGACCCTCTGTGAGGAGGAAGACTGTGCGTCCAGCGAGTAATCAGCATCAGGTGGCTCATATAGCACCTGCCTTCAGAGACAATCAACATTATCAGCAGCATAGCAATAACGATCAACAACCACCTCAGCAATATCAGCAACAACAGCATCGTCCGCAACAGCAGGCCTACCAGCCTCACAATAATAGTAATCAAACCAGCACGATTTATGAGAGGAAAAAGGTCACTTTTGATCTGATTCCAATGACGTACGCAGAACTATATCCCTCTTTGATAGAGAGGAAGTTGATTACTCCGAGAGACCCACCAGCTATACCTGTTAACCCTCAGTGGTGGTATAAGCTCGAGTTGCATTGTGTCTATCACTCTGGTGCTCCCGGCCACGACGTGGAGAATTGTTATCCTTTAAAGACCAAGGTTCAAGACCTTGTGAGGTGTGGCATCCTGTGTTTTGAGGACGTAGGTCCTAATGTGAAGAAGAACCCATTTCTCGAGCATGGGAAATCTGTTAACATGGTCCAGGGTTGCCCTGGCAAGTACAAAGTCAAATATGTCAGTCATATTCGACAATAGTTGGTCGAGTTGCATCGTTTGCTGTGTTAGTACAGTCACTATGAACACGATCATGACAGGTGCCGAATCTGCCCTGTTAATCGATTGGGTTGTCGCCAGGTGCGCAAAGATCTTCAGGAAATGCTGGACGAAGGAGTTATTGAGATTCTTCAGAATAGGAATGTTGACGAGGATGAGCCAGAGGTCAACGTGATTTCCCCAGTGTTTCGGATACTTGAGCCTGTTATTATCAAGTTCCATGGTAGCAAGCAAAAGGTTTCTCCTTCCCTGATTATCAAACCTGCCGGTCCAATGCCTTATTCTTCTGAAAAAGCAATTCCCTTCCGTTACAATGTTGTTTTTGTGGAAGGAGAGAAAGAAGTGCCTTTGCCTTCCTCCTCTGTTGTGAATATTGCTGATGTAAGTGGGCTGACCCGCAGTGGTCGTGTGTTTTCAGCACCTCCCAAGCCTCAGGCTAATGCTGATTTTGTTGAACGCCCGATTGGGAACGCTGTGAATTCTCCTAATCCGACACTTGCTGTTAAACCCTCCTCTACATTGTTAACTCCTACTTCTGTTGGCCCGAGTGGAAATGTGAAAGAAGACTGTGATGAGATGCTGAAGCTTATCAAGAAGAGTGAATACAATGTTGTAGACCAGCTTCTACAAACGCCATCCAAAATATCCGTGTTATCTTTGCTTCTGAATTCAGAACCACATAGAGAGGCTCTGCAGAAAGTTTTGGATGTGGCATATGTAGATCACGATGTCACAATAGAACAGTTCGATAACATTGTTGCAAACATTACTGCTTGTAACAATTTGAGTTTTTGTGACTCTGATATCCCTGAGGAGGGAAGAGACCACAACCTGTCATTACACATCTCCATGAATTGTAAAGACGATGCCATGTCCAATGTGCTGGTGGACACTGGGTCATCCATGAATGTATTGCCAAAAACCACTCTCTCAAAATTGTCTTATCAAGGGCCTCCCATGAGGCAGAGTGGGGTTGTTGCGAAAGCTTTCGATGGGTCTCGAAAGACTGTGATTGGGGAAGTTGATCTCTCTATTAAGATTGGACCAAGTGATTTCCAAATTACCTTCCAGGTTATGGACATTCACCCATCGTACAACTGTCTCTTAGGCAGACCATGGATTCACGAGGCTGGCGCCGTGACATCCACCCTACACCAGAAGCTGAAATTTGTGAAAAATAAGAAACTGGTAGTGGTAGGGGGAGAAAAGGCTCTCCTGGTTAGCCAATTGCCTTCTTTCTCATACATAGATGCTAAGGATGAAGTTGGAACTCCTTTCCAAGCTTTATCTATAGCTGAGCCTGTTGAGAAGAGAACTTCTTCATTTGCTTCCTATAGGGATGCGAAATTGGCCATTGAGTGTGGTGCAATTGCTGGTCTAGGAAAAATGATTGAGCTGGAAGACAATAAGTCCCGGGCTGGCATAGGCTTTTCTTCCGGGGTCTTCAATGAGAAAGGACTGTTCAAGAGTGGAGGTTTTATCCACACTGGTCAGGGGGAAGAAGTTGCTGCTGTCTTGGAAGAGGATGCAGAGGACTCTGACAATTTTGTTATCCCTGGAGGGATCTGCAACAATTGGGTCGCTGTGGATGTTCCTATAGTTATCCACAAGTCAGCGTAATGATCACTTTGTTTAAAAACCCTTCTCCCATGCCAAAAGGAGAAGTGATGACATTGTTGGCAACATAAATACAATGATATTTTCATTCAATAAATTCATGTTAAATGTTTGTTTTTCCAATTATTTTCCCTTTTTGCTTTTTGTATGAAATTGGTGATCACATAAAACCCTAAAAAACAGAATAAAATCAATCTTTTCATCTGCATAATGATTTGCCTTGTTTGATTTCTAAAAAGCTTTTCATATCCAAAAATCATTATGTAGGTTGATTTCTAAACCCATTGAACATAATGATCCAACGCCATCTCCCAATTTTGAATTCCCTGTATTTGAGGCAGAGGAAGATGATGTTGAAGAGATTCCTGACGAGATTACCCGTCTACTTGAGCATGAAAAGAAGATCATTCAGTCGCATCTTGAGAATCTGGAAACAGTCAACTTGGGGTCTGTAGCGGTGTATTCGTTACCATTGGAGATATTGATTAAATCCAAGGTAAATCATACAAAGTCGAGTCGCCACCGCACTTCTATTTATCCAAAGGAAAGGTTATAAAGCGAACAAAAACTTAAAAGTTTTACAAACAAAATTAGTAAAAGAAACAGAGATCTGGGTAAGGGGGTTGGTTATGCAATGGGAAGGTGTTAGGCACCCAAAGCATCCTAGGTACTCCTAGGGAGCCCTTTTCACAACTTGTTGCAAAGGTTATTGTTTATGAAATTATTTATGTGCAAACATGATTGAAGAGATGAGAAAAGAATATACAAGTTTATTTACATTTTGTGTTTGGATGGATGAACCCATTTCCTACGTACCCTCTCATGAAAGATAAGGATCAAAACCTCGTAGTTCGGGTAAAAAATTTCAAAACAAATGAGTGGATTGATTGGTCCAAAAGCCTTAAGGTCTTTTGTTATCAAAGGGAGAAAACTCAACCTGAAAAACCACAAGTCCACCATGTGAGGATAGCTTCAACATGCTAGTGAGGGGTTAGCCCTATAATAAGCATGGAAGACTTATTGTCCAATCACTAAGGACATAGGTGAGTATTACATCTACCACAAGGATAACTCAAACCTAATAGCTAAAGGTTATGAAAAATTTGATTAAGACATGGTCATTGAAACCACAAAAGATCACATTTGAAGTGAGTTGAATTAACCAATTAGAGTATTCACAAAATGATCAAAGTTGACTTAAAGATTCAATTCAAAATGAGTATTATGAAAAGAAAATTTGAAAATCAAAAGCCTAGGGCTTAGGTTTCTAGTTTTGAAAAAAAGTCAAATGTTTGCACAATTTTTGGGTTTTTGGTTTGGGTTAACATGAAGATGGAGGTATAAGGAAACAAAAAGGTGGGGGATGAGGAACAAAACCACATTAGGAGTTCCTCTCTTGAGATCATATGTAGATGATCCAAGTAAGTACCATCCTATGGAATAAGCAACAAGCACAAGGCAAAAGCAATCAACAATAAAGAGGAAATAGAATGCCAATATATGGACTTATATCCAACTCCAAGCAACAAAAAGGAAATAGAATGCCAATATATGGACTTATATCCAACTCCTAACAAAAAACGGAAACAGAATGCCAATATATGGACTTATATCCGACTCCTGAATAATCAAAGGAAATAGAATGGCAATGTATGGACTTATATCCAACTCCTGAACAAAAAACCAACATGAAAAGCAAACACATCAAAAGCAATCATCACACTCTATACACAAACAAGAGGCTCAGACAAATGGTCGGGCTTTAGTCAAGAGGGGTCATATCAACCTCGACAAACAAGCCAAAACTGTAGGGGTATGCTGAAGCTCTTAACCACTAACATTGATAGTTAGGGTGAAGCTGATGAAATGTGGTAATGAGGATGAGACCTCATGCTCTTAACCCTGGCCTGGGTGAGCTTGAATAAAAGAAAGCGTGGGGATCTAGAAAGAGGGACCCTATTCCACTTGACTGACTCTATACAAAGGTCTTAGGTACTTGTTCAAGAGCATCAGCACGTAGTGCAAGCATAATGAACGACTCAATGAATAACAGGGGATTGACTACTAATCCCTTCTATTTGTCAATTGCCTCATCACTTTGGAGGACTTATCAAGTAACATGCCTCACTTGGAGGTCTTTGGCACAAATGTAAACAATCACAATCAGAGCCTCTTAAGGAGGACTTCAGCCAAATGCCTGCCAAAAAGGTGGCAGGACTTCCAGACTACATGGAGAAAAAGAGAGGCTACCTAAGTGGTGTATCAACCACACTCCAAATCTTAAGCAAAATCTAGCTAGCAACTAATGTACCTGTACAAAAGCCAAACAGTTAATATTGTATTCAGAAAACCAACAGACAACAGTGGAACTACTCAATATCTACACAATGCAAGTCACAAGTGCAAGCACTCAAGTGAGTTTATAACATCAATGGACCTACAACACAATAATAGTTAGTAATCAAAAGCATCTTGCGTCTCAAATAATGAGACCACACCAACCATCAAAGCTAAATGCTCAAACCTGAAACACAAAGCACAATTAGTATGTGTACAAATCACTAGTATAAAGACTAGGTTCAAAAGCAAGTCAAATGACCAAAACAAAATTCAATCTTTTGCACAAAGCATATTCAATCAATCAAAAAAAGGTCCTCAAAAGGACCAACATCAATTCATAAGGCAAATGCTTCAAACAATTTATGTCATGCAAAGGCAAATAAAGTGCACAAAGTTGGACATCCAAATTAGAAAATCCAAATCAAAACAGAAACACAAGCAATGACATTGAAATTTTTTATGCAAGCTTATCATGTTATGAAAGATTATCATGCAAAAAATCAGAGCCAGAAGAGCTCAAATGGTATATGAATGAAAATGCATTAATGCAAGGTCAAGAATGTGACACAAATTGTCACACTACATGTTCATGTGTCAAAAACAATGATAGCATACGACAAAAATTCCAAACCAAGGTTCAAAATTTCATATCACATGTGAAGATCAATCATGCAAAAATTCAGATCAATTGGATCAACACATAGTATTTCACAAAGCAATGAATGTAACATGTCAATTTAACATAAGGTTCAATCAAAAAATTCACAATAAAAATCCAGAAACAAACAAATCATTAAATGGATCCTATAAAAAACTAGAGATTAAAACAAGATTGTGAAAAAAAACTTGGAGTCAATTTGGAGCATTTTGCTATTTTTTATGAATTTTTAAAGATGAATGAAATAATATGAAATATTAAAATGAAATGGAGGGAAAACAATTATTCAAATTAAACCAGAATTAAACTCATCCATTGGATCAAGCGCGAAAAGTACATCAAGCGGTCAAGATTTAAAAATCAAAACGCACAGCATCACTTACACAATCAGCATCCCACTCAAGCAGTCAATGCATACATGGAAAAGTCAAGGCAATCATAACCAATGGAATGCACACGCTAGCAGCATACATGGCACACACCTAGGACTAAATGAAACGCAGTGTTTCATTTATCCAATCATCAGCCTAATCATCAGGTCAATAACACGCAAGCATAGTCAAACGTTTCACAGCCAATGGTTTAGACATGCAAGCACACAGTTCGCATAAACGTAGGACAAAAACCCTAGCAAACCAGACGGCGGCGCCGATCATCTTCTCTGGCCGTCTCCGGCGGAGTTCATGAAATTTTTTCCAGAAATGCATGAAATGTACATCATTCAAAAGCTCTTTCAACATACATTCCAAATATCATATTCAATTCATCTAATTCCTCCTATCATGCACGGATCGAAGCAAAACATTTTCAACATCAAAACTTTAAGTTCATCATACATGTTCATTTCTAAGCCAAATCAAGATCTAAACATATCAGCATGCTCAGCTAAGCAATATCTACACAATTATCATAAGAAAACAGCAAAAGAAGAGGATCGATTTCAACCTACTTGAAATTGCAGTTCACTATTCACGTGTGTTCCAGGTCTCTACAGCTCCAGATCTTCTTCCTTAACCTTGCCTTGAAGCTTTGTGCAAGAAGAATCAATTGAAAACACCTAGATCCATTTCAATTTTAGAAATCCATCAACATGTTCATGCACTCGATCTGCTCAAATCTGGACTGAATTCTTCAAACCAATGGTGGATTCATACTCAATGATGCATGATAATCAAGAATATGCAAAGAAATTTGGTGTTTGTGTGAAGAAAAGTGAGATTCGAAGTGAGAGAAAAATGGAGGGAAAGTGAAAATTTGGTCCTGAAATTTTGTTATCCTCAAATGCAGTTAGGGTTTATCTTATATATGATCCCTTAATCACACTCAAATCACAATTAAGCCTTGGTTAATCTTGATTAAGGAAATATGAGGTGTAGTGCAAAAATGGCAAGTGTGCTTAGCATGTGGTCATGTGTACGTGAACAGTGCCATGTTATGCTTCAAGTTCACTTAAAATTAGCCAATAAACATGATGGAATGATTAATTTGCTTGTATCATGAGCCAATTTTGAATTGTTGAATTTCCCTCCAAAATGCACACTTGAGGAAAAATGATCATACGAGCTTCTCTCATGCAAGGCAAGGCTTCATTTGAAATGTATTGGTCATGAAGAGAATTTTGAAAAAAGAATGGACCAAATTGGAGTTTTGAAGCAAAAGTTATGTCACTTTGAACTTCCATGCACACCTTGTGATCATTTGGCCATAACTTCTCAACCAATCATCAGATGGACATGATATAGGACTTTTTGAAAAGAGGAGAGAAAGATATTCAACTTTCATGTTCACCAAAAATCCATTTGAATCGTATTTGATGTTGGAAAATTAAGTTGAATGTGGACCAAAAACTTGCCTTTTTTGGAAACTTGAAATTACAGGTCATTTTCCATTTTCGGAAACTTTTGCAATGACTTCAAAATCTTCAAGATAGATGTTTGAAATGATGAATAGGCCTTGTATGAACATGATTTAGGTGTAAAGATTCATTTCCCCAAAGCATAGCCCTCAGTTGACTGCACAGTTGACCTTCATGGTCCTCAGATGACCTGAAAATGCCTTGATGAACTTGGGCCTCTACCACTTGGTATAATAGCTTCAAAATGAAACCCTTGCTCATATAAGCTCTTGTAATGATCATGTGGTCTTCATCTCAAGGAAATACCTCCTCTCTTGCACAAAGGATTCACTTGGTGTGCTTGACCTGTTGACTGCTTAAGCTGCAAGTAACAAAGGTTAATGACATATTTTTGTGCTTTTTGGTTAGCAAACAAAAAATGAGAAAAGCAATGATATACAATGCGAACATGCTTGGTGATCTAAAATCACTCACAAAGAGATCCCACCCAAAGGGAAAGGAAGCCAAGATGCTCAATGATCCTTGAGGCTATGCAATGCAATGGTATGATGCCATGAGGGATCTTAGGGTCAAAAATTGGGGTCTTACAGGGTTTGAGGATTGTGTGCGAGAAGTGAAGATTGGGGAACTTCTGGAAGAATCTGTTAAAAAGGGGTTGATTGAATTGCTACGAGAATATGTCGATATCTTTGCTTGGTCGTATGAAGACATGCCAGGTCTAGATACAGATATTGTGCAACATTTCCTACCCTTGAAGCCTGAGTGCGTACCTTTGAAGCAGAAGCTCAGAAGAACTCATCCTGACATGGCAGTGAAGATCAAAGAGGAAGTTCAGAAGCAAATTGATGTGGGGTTTCTGGTGACTTCTACATATCCTCAGTGGGTGGCCAATATTGTGCCCGTGCCTAAAAAAGACGGAAAAGTCCGGATGTGTGTGGATTATAGAGATTTGAATAAAGCTAGTCCGAAAGATGATTTCCCTCTACCACATATTGATATGTTGGTAAACAATACAACTAAATTCAATGTCTTCTCATTTATGGACGGATTTTCCGGATATAACCAGATTAAGATGGCACCCGAGGATATGGAGAAGACAACATTCATCACACCTTGGGGAACATTCTGTTATTGAGTGATGCCCTTCGGTTTGAAGAACTCCGGAGCCACGTATCAACGAGCTATGACCACCTTGTTCCATGATATCATGCACAAGGAGATTGAGGTATATGTTGATGATATGATTGCTAAGTCAAGAATGGAAGTTGAACATGTAGAGCACCTGTTGAAGCTTTTTCAGCGTTTGAGGAAGTTCAAGCTTCGTCTGAATCCCAACAAGTGTACATTTGGAGTCCGTTCTGGCAAGTTATTGGGCTTTATTGTCAGCGAAAGAGGTATTGAGGTTGATCCTGCAAAGGTCAAAGCAATACAAGAGATGCCTGCGCCCAAAACTGAGAAGCAAGTCCGAGGGTTTCTTGGCCGCTTGAATTATATTTCTAGATTTATATCCCACATGACTGCCACATGTGCGCCGATATTCAAGCTCCTCCGAAAAGATCAGTCCCATGATTGGACCGATGATTTCCAGAAAGCTTTCGATAGTATCAAAGAGTATCTGTCTGAACCTCCAATCTTGTCTCCGCCTGTAGAAGGAAGACCTCTGATCATGTATCTGACTGTTCTTAAAGACTCGATGGGTTGTGTACTTGGTCAGCAAGATGAATCGGGAAAGAAAGAGTATGCTATTTACTACCTGAGTAAGAAGTTCACTGATTGTGAGTCTCGATACTCAATGCTTGAGAAGACATGTTGTGCTTTGGCTTGGGCCGCTAAGCGTTTACGCCAGTATATGATAAATCATACAACTTGGTTGATATCCAGAATGGATCCAATCAAGTATATATTTGAGAAGCCTTCTTTAACCGGGAGGATTGCCCGTTGGCAGATGTTGTTGTCTGAGTATGATATCGAGTATCGAGCTCAGAAGGCTATTAAAGGTAGTATCTTGGCTGACCACTTGGCACACCAGCCGATTGAGGATTATCAGTCAGTTCAGTATGACTTCCCAGATGAGGAGATTCTGTCGTTGAAAATGAAAGATTGCGATGAGCCTACACTCGATGAAGGGCCAGAGCCTGGTTCCAGATGGAGTATGGTATTTGATGGCGCTGTAAATCAGTAAGGAAATAGTATTGGGGCAATAATCATTACTCCTCAGGGAACACATATTCCTTTTACGGCAAGGCTAACTTTCAAATGCACGAATAATATGGCTGAGTACGAGGCCTGTATTATGGGATTGAAAGAATGTATTGATCTAAGGATCAAGCTGTTGGTGTAAGCCCTAGAGGCCAATACTTTTGATACTTGTATCGAATTATTTATTAATAATAAAAGGCATTTTCTTTATTATGGTTGATTAATAAAGTCCCTAGAATAGATAGTTCGTTTAATGTATTAAGTATGACTTAATCATGAGAACACATTAAACATAAGGGCACTATTCTTAAAGTATCCGTAGTTGAGCTTTAATGTGAAGTGGGATAACATTAAAGCATTAAGACTATTATGTTTGTAGACTGATGATCACATCTCATGGATCATGGATAAAGAGTTATCAAGTCTTAAACATAGGTATGAATATTAGGAGTAATATTTATACCGGATTGACCCGCTATGAGAATACTATATAGAAAGTTATGCAAAAGTGTCATAAGTTATTCTCATGGTGATAATAGTGTATACCACTCTTCGACCTGAAACCACTATGGATCCTAGATGTATAGTCGAGTGTTTTGTTGCTGATCTAACGTTGTCCGTAACTGGATAACCATAAAGACAGTTGATGGGTACTCCACGAAGCATGCTGAGGGACATGAGTGTCCTAGATGGAATTTGCCAATCCTGTGTAACAGGATAAATGTCTATGGGCCCAATATTGAACTGGACAAGGGTGACACGGTCTATACCTTGTGTTCAATATAGACATAAGGGCAAAGGGGTAATTATACACATAATTATTATCACAGGAGGTTTTGTCAGATCACATGACATTTTTGTGACTTGGGTAGCTGTGATGTGTTGCTAGATACCGCTCACTGTTTATTATGTTAAATGTGTGATTTAATATAATTGCCAACATCGCGAAAACCTATAGGGTCACACACAAAGGACGGATTGATGAGAGATAGAATAATTAAGGAACATCGTAAGGTACGGTGCACTTAAGTGGAAACGAAACATGGTAAGGTACCAAATACTTAAGTGATTTTGGCATATTATGAGATATGGGCAAAATACACTTAAGTGGGCTTTTTGGCTGAAGCCCACACAAGTGGTTCTATAAATAGAACCCCTTGGGTAGAAGCATTGTCACTCCACTCAGACAAAAATTCAAGTAGAGACTTGGAATTTTGTTTCCCTCTTTCTCTCACTCAAAGCCTTCATTCATAACAGCTAGCACTGCGATTGAAGGAATCCGTTCGTGTGGACTGAGTAGAGACGTTGTCATCGTTCAACGTTCGTGATCGCCCCGTGGATCTGTATCAAAGGTTTTGATCATTATCAGAGATCTGCACCAAAGGTTTGAATCGCCACAAGAGGTAACGATTCTATCACTGATCATGCCCATTCGTAAGGATCACTAAATGGAGAAATTTTCAAATTCCGCTGCGCCTTGGATGGCAATTCTCCTTCAGTGGTATCAGAGCCACTTACGAAACCATGAATCTGATATCTGTTTTTGTTCTGTAATAATATGATTAAAATAGAATGAATCAAAGGTTAAATTGAAATCGATCAAGTTACATATATGTGATATATGTAACCCTGATGCAAAATACATTATATATGATATAGTGTTCTTGTTTCGTTCATTCAAACCCTCGATGATTGTTTTCCTTTGAGCGATCAATGGTCGTTTGCTTCTTGATACGACATAAGTATGGTGAAGCAATGACGTGTTGATCAATCATACTGAATTAACAATCGAGATGTGTTTGACGGTCTGAAATTGGTGCATCAGGGTTAGTGACGACACAAGGGTTGTGTTGTTAGAGAGTTATGCGATTGGGGTATGACTGCACAAGAGTTGTGCGTTCTAAACACTTTTCCGAACAGTGTTAACCGGTTAACGCGTATGGTTAACCGGTTAACGCAATGCGAAATAAAAATTTTTGAGTTTTCAAACAGTGTTAACCGGTTAACGCTTTTGGTTAACCGGTTAACGCAAGACGAAATTCAGTTTTCTGAGTTTTTCAAACAGTGTTAACGGGTTAATGCATATGGTTAACCGGTTAACGCAAGGCAGAAAAGAATTTTCTAAAAGTTTTCAAACAGTGTTAACCGGTTAACACATATGGTTAACCGGTTAACGCAAGGAAAAATTCACCGGTTCGGCTAGAAAAAGTGCTTTGAAGTATCAAGTATTGATACGAAAAACGACGTCAATTTTAAATGAATTGTTCATTAAAATTTTCGAGTTGTCCGGGCAGCGGACCCCCGACTAACTCTGCGTAGTGTGATCGGTTGTCGAAATTTAATTTGATTTTAATTAATTAAAGGAATTAATAATAATAATAATAAAGTGTTTATTATTGTCTTGTGGTGATCGGTTATGGCCTTAGTTTTCCTTTGTTTTGTTTTGGGTTTTTAAAATACGACCTGCGTGTCGTGCCTCTCTCTTAATCTCCCAAATGTAACTTCTTTTCTCATCTCACTCCCTCGTATGTAAAACGAGTTTCTTTTATGTAATGTAATGATATGAAGAAAGCAAAGAAGTCAGTGCCAAAGGAGGACAACCTTGAAGATCTTGCTTGGAGAAGCTTAGATCGTTGTAGGTTAGCTTAGGTTCTCTCATTGGCTTGGGAGAACAATTGCGCTAGGGGCCATAACTGTTTCATTTTGTATGTTGATGCATGTGAATGTATGTTGATGCATGTGAGAGACGGTTTATATGATAAACAAGCAGGTGAGATCAGAAAAATTGAAATTCCCTCAAATTAAATATTAAGTTTATGCTTTCCAAGTTTTAACACTCATCAAGACTAGTAATGGATAATGTAGGTTTCGCCTACGCGAGGTGCATGATCTATATATTAGTAAGGTGCGATGGGATAATTGTAATATCCAACTGTTAAAACAATGGGTCAAACTTAACTAAACAAATTATAATAAGATTATATATATGTTTAGAAGCAAGAGTTGGGAATGATCCATATGATGGATTGGAATAAGGAGTTATTCACCCAACTGAAATTTTCGAGAGTTGTATGAGATACAATTGGAAGGAGTTCCTACCTAAATAACCTAGTTTTGTGTAATCCGCCTACGCGGACTTAGAACGAAGTGAAATATGGATCTCGACCCACTAGAAAATCTTCCAACGGGATTTTCCGAATCAAATGATGAGGGTCATTTGTTTTGAGTAAAATAGTAGGAGCATATTTAATTAAAGGCCTAATTGAATATGTCAATGATACTTATATTTTCATTAATCCTTGTGTAGATTACCATGACAACAAACACCTCTAACAACATATTGCGATCAAACCTTGAGAAAGAAAAATTGTCTGGGACAAATTTTCTGGATTGGTACCGAGACATGAGGATTGTCCTCAAACATGATAAAGGGAAAGGCAAGGAAGTTGCCAAACCCAAACCCACTAGTGTTGCTTTGAAGCCTAGTGGAAGCATAGAAAAGGAAGGCACCTGCTTCCATTGCGGTAAGACCGCACACTGGAAGAGGAACTGCCCAAAGTACCTGGAAGATAGGAAGAATGGAGTAGAGACTCCAACTTCAGGTATTTTTGTTATTGAAATTAATTTATCTACTTCTGCATCATGGGTATTAGATACTGGATGCGGTTCTCACATTTGTACAAATGTGCAAGAACTAAAAAGGAGTAGAAAATTGGCAAAAGGTGAAGTCGACCTACGAGTTGGTAATGGAGCAAAGGTTGTTGCCTTAGCCGTAGGAACTTATGAATTGACTTTACCTAGTGGTTTAATAATTCAGTTAGAGAACTGTTATTATGTACCAGCAATTAGCAGGAATATTACTTCTGTTTCTTGTTTGGACAAGTTCAGTTTTTCATTCATAATAAAGAACAATTGTTGTTCAATTTATTTGAATGATATATTCTATGCAACTGCACAAATGAACAATGGACTATATGTCATTGACCTTGAAATGCCTATTTATAACATTAATACTAAAAGGATGAAACCTAATGAGTTAAATCCAACTTACCTTTGTCATTGTCGATTAGGCCACATAAATGAGAAACGCATTTCCAAACTCCATAAAGATGGACTGTTGGACTCTTTTGATTATGAATCATATGAGACATGCAGATCTTGTTTAATTGGAAAGATGACAAAGTCTCCATTCATAGGAAAAGGTGAAAGAGCTAATGATCTTTTGGCCCTCATACATACTAATGTATGTGGTCCACTGAACATAACAGCTAGAGGAGGTTTTCAGTACTTCATCACATTCACTGATGATTTCAGTAGATATGGTTATGTGTATTTAATGAAACACAAATCAGAGTCCTTTGAAAAGTTCAAAGAATTCAAGAATGAAGTACAAAACCAACTAGGTAAGAATATTAAAGCTCTTCGATCAGATCGAGGTGGTGAATATTTAAGCCTAGAGTTTGATGACCATCTGAAAGAGTGTGGGATCCTATCCCAACTCACTCCTCCTGGAACACCCCAATGGAATGGTGTGTCTGAGAGAAGAAATCGAACCCTGTTGGACATGGTCCGATCATTGATGAGTCAAGCCGATCTTCCAAACTCCTTTTAGGGACATGCGTTGTTGACCGCAGCTTACACACTTAACCGTGTTCCATCCAAAAAGGTTGATAAGACACCATATGAGATATGGAGTGGTAAGAGACCACATATGTCTTACATGAAGATTTGGGGTTGCGAAGTTTATGTGAAACGACAAATTTCAACTAAGCTTGAGCCCAAATCTGACCAATGCTTATTTGTGGGGTATCCTAAAGAAACAAGAGGATATTACTTCTACAATCCTTCTGAGGGCAAAGTGTTTGTCGCTCGAACTGGAGTTTTCCTAGAAAAGGATTTTATTTCCAAAGGAACCAGTGGGAGGAAAGTAGAGCTTGAAGAAATTCAAGAATCACAAAGCATCGATACACCTATGGAGGAATTAGAGCAGGAAACACAAATGGTTGTGGAAGAGCAACCTGCTCAAGTAGAACAAGACCAGCGTAGGTCAGGCAAGATACGTCACCTACCTGAGAGATATGGATATCTCATAACAGATCAAGGTGATGTATTACTCATGGATCAAGATGAGACTGTGACCTACCAAGAGGCCATAACTGGTCCCGAGTCTGAGAAGTGGCTAGAGGCCATGAAATCCGAAATAGATTCCATGTACACGAACCAAGTTTGGAACTTGGTAGAGCCTCCTGTAGGAGTTAATCCTATAGGATGCAAGTGGGTCTTCAAAAAGAAGACTGACATGGATGGTAAGGTACATACCTATAAGGCAAGACTGGTTGCAAAAGGATATAAACAAATTCATGGTGTCGACTATGATGAAACCTTTTCACCAGTTGCATTGCTTAAATCTGTTCGGATTTTACTTGTTATCACTGCATATCATGATTATGAAATATGGCAGATGGATGTCAAAACTGCTTTCCTTAATGGGAATCTTCTTGAGGATGTGTACATGACACAGCCTGAAGGATTTGACATACCAGAAGAAGCCCATAAGATATGTAAGCTACAAAGATCAATCTATGGATTGAAGCAAGCTTCCAGAAGATGGAATCTTCGTTTTGATGAAACGGTAAAACAATATGGATTCATCAAGAACGAAGATGAGCCTTGTGTCTACAAGAAGGTTAGTGGGAGCATGATCGTGTTCCTGGTGTTATATGTAGATGACATATTACTCATTGGAAACGATGTCCCTACCCTACAACAAGTAAAGACTTGGTTGGGGAAATGCTTTTCTATGAAGGACCTAGGTGAAGCAGCCTATATATTAGGAATCAGAATCTATAGAGATAGATCACAAAAACTGTTTGGCCTAAGTCAGAGTACATACATAGACAAAGTGCTGAGACACTTTAATATGCATGATTCCAAGAAAGGATTCATACCTATGCAACATGGCCTGTGTCTATCAAAAACACAATCCCCTTCAACTAAGGAAGAAAGGGAACGCATGAATAAGATTCCATATGCATCTGCAATAGGATCTATCATGTATGCCATGTTATGTACTCGACCAGATGTCTCGTATGCTTTAAGTGCAACGAGTAGGTACCAATCTGATCCTGGTGATGCCCATTGGGTAGCTGTTAAGAATATCCTTAAGTACTTGAGAAGGACTAAGGAATCATTCTTGATATATGGAGGTCAGGAAGAGTTGGCTGTAATTGGTTACACTGATGCTAGCTTCCAGACAGATAAGGATGACTTTAGATCGCAATCTGGTTATGTGTTTTTCTTGAACGGTGGCGCTGTGAGCTGGAAAAGTTCGAAGCAAGATACAGTTGCTGATTCTACAACCGAGGCCGAGTATATTGCTGCCTCAAGTGCAGCAAAGGAAGCTGTTTGGATCAGGAAGTTCATTAGTGAACTTGGCATAGTCCCTAGCATTGTGGATCCCATTGGTCTCTATTGTGATAACAATGGTGCTATCGCACAAGCTAAGGAGCCTAGATCTCACCAACGATCCAAACACATACTTGGGCGTTATCATCTCATTCGAGAGATAATAGATAGAGGAGATGTGAAAATATGTAAAGTACCTACACTTGACAATATAGCTGACCCATTGACTAAGCCTCTTGCGCAGCAGAAGCATGATGGCCATACTAGATCAATGGGCATACGGGGTATGCTTGATTGGCTCTAGTGCTAGTGGGAGATTGTTGGTGTAGGCCCTAGAGGCCAATACTTTTGGTACTTGTATCGAATTATTTATTAATAATAAAAGGCATTTTCTTTATTATGGTTGATTAATAAAGTCCCTAGAATAGATAGTCCGTTTAATGTATTAAGTATGACTTAATCATGAGAACACATTAAACATAAGGGCACTATTCTTAAAGTATCCGTAGTTGAGCTTTAATGTGAAGTGGGATAACATTAAAGCATTAAGACTATTATGTTTGTAGACTGATGATCACATCTCATGGATCATGGATAAAGAGTTATCAAGTCTTAAACATAGGTATGAATATTAGGAGTAATATTTATACCGGATTGACCCGCTATGAGAATACTATATAGAAAGTTATGTAAAAGTGTCATAAGTTATTCTCATGGTGATAATAGTGTATACCACTCTTCGACCTGAAACCACTATGGATCCTAGATGTAGAGTCGAGTGTTTTGTTGCTGATCTAACATTGTCCGTAACTGGATAACCATAAAGACAGTTGATGGGTACTCCACGAAGCATGCTGAGGGACATGAGTGTCCTAGATGGAATTTGCCAATCCTGCGTAACAGGATAAATGTCTATGGGCCCAATATTGAACTGGACAAGGGTGACACGGTCTATACCTTGTGTTCAATATAGACATAAGGGCAAAGGGGTAATTATACACATAATTATTATCACAGGAGGTTTTGTCAGATCACATGACATTTTCGTGACTTGGGTAGCAGTGATGTGTTGCTAGATACCGCTCACTGTTTATTATGTTAAATGTGTGATTTAATATAATTGCCAACGTCGCGAAAACCTATAGGGTCATACACAAAGGACGGATTGATGAGAGATAGAATAATTAAGGAACATCGTAAGGTACGGTGCACTTAAGTGGAAATGAAATATGGTAAGGTACCAAATACTTAAGTGATTTTGGCATATTATGAGATATGGGCAAAATACACTTAAGTGGGCTTTTTGGCTTGAAGCTCACACAAGTGGTTCTATAAATAGAACCCCTTGGGTAGAAGCATTGTCACTCCACTCAGACAGAAATTCAAGTAGAGACTTGGAATTTTGTTTCCCTCTTTCTCTCACTCAAAGCCTTCATTCATAACAACTAGCACTATGATTGAAGGAATTTGTTCGTGTGGACTGAGTAGAGACGTTGTCATCGTTCAACGTTCGTGATCGCCCCGTGGATCTGTATCAAAGGTTTTGATCATTATCAGAGATCTGCACCAAAGGTTTGAATCGCCACAAGAGGTAACGATTCTATCACTGATCATGCCCATTCATAAGGATCACTAAATGGAGAAATTTTAAAATTCCGCTGCGCCTTGGATGGCAATTCTCCTTCACAAGCATCTTGATGGTTATGGTGATTCGGCCCTCGTTGTCAATCAGATCAAGGGTGAGTGGGAGACGAATCAGCCTGGTCTTATTCCATACAGGGATTATGCGAGGAGGATTTCAACATTCTTTACTGAAGTTGACTTTCATCATATTCCTCGAGATGATAATCGGATGGCAGATGCTCTTTCTACGCTAGCCTCAATGATTGTGGTTAAATATTGGAATGAAGTTCCCAATATCACTGTGATGCGCTTGGATAGACCAGCTCATGTATTTGCGGTTGAAGAAGTAAAAGATGATAAACCATGGTATTATGACATCAAGTGTTTCCTCCAGAACCAGGTTTATCCGCCTGGGGCATCTGTGAAAGATAGGAAGACTTTGAGAAGGTTATCAGGCAGTTTCTACCTCAATGGCGAAGTGCTTTATAAGAGAAATTTTGACATGGTTCTGCTCAGATGCGTGGATAGACACGAAGCAGACTTGTTAATGACTGAGGTCCATGAAGGTTCATTTGGTACCCATTCCAATGGACATGCCATGGCTAGAAAGATGTTGAGAGCAGGCTACTATTGGCTGACAATGGAGTCTGACTGCTGCAAATATGTGAAGAAATGCCATAAGTGTCAGATTTATGCGGATAAGATTCATATTCCTCTGACACTTCTGAATGTGATTTCATCACCATGGCCTTTCTCCATGTGGGGAATTGACATGATTGGCATGATTGAGCCGAAAGCGTCCAATGGACACAGGTTTATTCTCGTAGCAATTGATTACTTCACCAAGTGGGTTGAAGCGGCGTCATATGCAAACGTGACCAGGCAGGTGGTCGTGAAGTTTATCAAGAATCAACTCATATGTCGTTTTGGTGTGCCAGATAAGATCATTACTGATAATGGATCTAACTTGAATAACAAGACGATAAAAGAGTTGTGTAGCGAGTTCAAGATAGCACATCATAATTCTTCTCCTTACAGACCCAAGATGAATGGGGCTGTTGAAGCTGCTAACAAGAATATCAAGAAGATTATCCAGAAGATGGTTGTTACGTACAAAGATTGGCATGAGATGCTGCCATTTGCTTTGCATGGATATCGTACATCTGTCCACACTTCAACAGGGGCAAACCCTTTCTCTCTTGTCTATGGCATGGAGGCCGTACTCCCAGTAGAGGTGGAGATCCCATCAATGAGAGTCTTGATGGAGGCCAAGTTGACTGATGTTGAATGGGTTCAGAGTCGCTATGACCAGCTGAATTTGATTGAAGAAAAGAGATTGACTGCCATGTGTCATGGTCAGTTATATCAGCAGAGAATGAAGAAAGCTTTTGATAAGAAGGTCAAGCCTCGTGTGTTTAGAGAAGGTGACCTTGTGCTCAAGAAAGTCTTGTCTTTCGCGCCCGATTCCAGGGGCAAGTGGACTCCAAACTATGAAGGTCCATATGTTGTTAAGAGAGCCTTTTCAGGCGGTGCTTTGATGCTTACAACTATGGATGGGGAGGATTTCACTCGTCCTATGAATTCAGATGCAGTCAAGAAATACTTCGCCTAAAATAAAAACAGAATAGCTCACTAAGTTGAAAACCCGAAAGGGCGGCTTAGGCAAAAATGAGCGTCTCGGTGGATTGAAAACCCGAAAGGGTGATCCAGGCAAAAGTTAGAGACATAAAAAATGAATATATGCATCCCGCTAGATTGAGTACCTCATCCTGGGGAAATCTAGGCAAAAATTAGGGATTTGGCAAGTAACTGCATCCTAACAAGACTGTGTTCTACAACTGTCATCCGTCAGAGATTCTTGTTCATTCGTCGTCAACCAAAGCTTCGAATACATCAAACTCAGAATTGGTGGAGAAATGGTCATTATGTTCAATGTAGCCCTTTTCCAATATATATCACCAATTTCAAACTTGTAAAGATCTATGGAGTCTTGCCATTTTTTCAGACTACCATTCCATCAAATAAATTTGAGCCTTTATCCAATTATTTGCACTCTTATTTGTTTCTATTCAACAAATGTTTTGCATGTTTTAATTGAGAAAATATCATTGTTTTAAATAAACAAATTGTTCACAAATTGTTTTTAAACAAAGTGAACATTCACAATGATGAAAGGATACTTAAGGGATCCTCAGGGCTCTCCCAAGGGTAGCATGATTTCTAACAGGGTAAGACATTTGTTCATATCCCTGGCATGATTGTATCCTCTTCTCCCAGAGTATATGTTGTGATTTTTCTCCCTAGCAGAGTGCTTGTTAAGGTTATGCACCTTTATTCCCTTCAACAGAGCAGTGGTTTACCCTCCTCAGCAGATCTGTCCTCTTTGGAAGGTTCGGTATTTGGTGGTTGATCCCCAATATTCCTTCATTTCCTCGGATAAATCCCCAGTAGAGTTGTTGGTGTGGTGGATTTTATCTGTGATGGTTCATCCCCGAGTGGTATGTTTGTTGAGATGTTCACCACTCTCCCCTTCAGCGGAAGAGCGATTTGCTCTCCTCAGCATGTGTGATCTCCTTGGTGAGTTTGGTACTTGGTGTCGGATCACCAGATTCCTCTTATCTCCCTCAGATGGATTCCCCAGTAGAGTTGGTTTTGTGGCAGTTTCTACCTGCGCACTGAACTCCTTTCCCCAGCTGAGACTGATGATTCATCCCTGCAGAGATATTGTTGTCTCTGATCCCCGGCAGATTGGATATTCTCCAGTGATCCTAGCTTTCTCTCTTAAGATGTAGTACCGGGTGGTTGATTCCTGGACCTGTTTGTGTTAGATATGTCTGTTTGTCAGCATTCATCATACATAAACCACGCATATACATGCATAATTATAACATTCAGATATTCATGTTGCATTCTTTGCCATATATCGTTGTTTGTTGTCTCCTGCTAGTTGGTGATATATATTTCCCCAAGCAGATGTCGGTGTCTGATCCCTCAATATAGAGTCAGCCCCATAAGCAGAAAGTGTTTATCTTTCCTGCCATATTCCCCACTGAGTTATATCCTCGTGGACGACCGTTGTTTCTGTTTCCTCCCAACACATATATTGGGATGGGTTTCCCTATTGAGTTATATCCTCATTAGGACGAGTCTTGATTCAGTTTGCCTTTTTGGTTCGATCCTAAATTGGCTCCTGTGACTGTTTCCTTTGCTTCCCTGTGGTATAAATGAATAATTGCTCAGTAATCAATAATTATTCACCTTATCCTCAGCGGAGTCTGTGGTTTTCTACCCTTATACCGGTAGTTGTAAATCCTATTTTCACCCTTTTTGCAGAGTTAACCATTGTTGTTCATCCTAGTTGATGACTGTTACTCTTTCGTGGTTTTCTACCCATTATCCGGTAGATGTAATCCCCTCTTTGACGGTTATCATTATCCAATATTAGGTACTGATATTCCCTCCTTCTTTTGGATAATTGCTCTGATTAAGCAATTTTATCCCCAGCGGGTCCTCTTTCATTTGCCGTTTGCCAGTGATGTCTGTTGCTCCCCTTGATTGGTCATCATTATATACCTAGTTTTGGTATCCCGATGCCTTTCTCTTTCAGTTGATTTATCCTTTATTAACCCAGTAACCGGTTGTGGATAATCTTCCATGCGAGTATATTATCTACGTTTTGACGGCAATAGATAATATATCTCATGCACTCTTCGGTCGAAGCCTTTTGTTCTTCCCCAGTCGAGTAAGATTCGTATTCCCTTTGTGAAATCGAATGTCCATCCTATAATCGAGTTTGCTTTTAGCCCTCTTTTGGATGATGAGTGTTTTGGGAATATTCCCCAATTCCCGCTTTGGTTGGTCACCTATTATATGGCCAGTAACCGGTATCCCTGGTGTTCCTTCCCTTCTGCTCCCTATTATGAGTTTGGTCCCCTGTGGAGTCAGATTTTCCTGAGTTGTAATATACTTTTTTAGGTCTTCCTCAGATGTTTTGAAGTTTTGATATCTCTCACCCTTATACCGGTCTTAGATATTCATTTCTTCCCGAGCATGTTGTTCTCTCACCCTTATATCGGTGATCAGATCATATGTCTCATTGAGCTTGTTACCCAGTAGCCGGTAACACCGCATCCCGTTGCTCCCCCAGGAGAGTCCTTGTGGACATCCCCAGCGAAGTCCCTTAGTGGATTGTCTTTGTCCGGATTTTTATCCGAAGTATCCATTGCGGATAGTTTCGCTGTATTGGCATATTCCCCAATACATGCATTTTCCCCGGCAGGGGTATTTTGTTCAAATTCTTCCCCAGCCTGAGTCCGGATTTTTATCCGAAGTATCCATTGCGGATAGTTTTGTTGTGTTGGCATATTCCCCAATACATGCACCTTCGAGTCAGCTTGATGTCCTTCCATTGGGTTTACTCCCTTTGGAATTCTTTTCCCCAGCTTTGAGTCGTGACCTGCTCACGCATTTCTTTTCTATCCCCATAAGAATCCCCGGTAGAGTCCTTTCCACATGGAGTGTATTCCTCCTATGGATTGTTAAATTCTCTGGATGTCTTTTCTTCTTTGTGGACACATATCCCCACAGAGTTTCGTTGTTTTGCATACATACATTTGCATTATGAGGTCTCTTAGGGACCAAAATTTGTCTCTTTGTTATTATTTAAGCCCATTCTACCTCGTCGAGACAAAGATTTTAACCTTCACTTCTCCGGCTAGAATGACCTTAAATAGGGGCATTTGTAAGACCCCAATTTTGTCCCTAAGATCCCTCATGGCATCATAACATTGCATTGCATAGCCTCAAGGATCATTGAGCATCTTGGCTCCCTTTCCCTTTGGGTAGGGATCTCTTGTGAGTGGTTTGAGATCACCAAGCATGCTTGAATTGTATATCATGGCTTTTCTTGTTTTATTCACTAACCAAAAGCACAAAAATATGTCACTAACATCTGTTGTCTGTAGCTTAAGCAATCATCAGGTCAAGAGCTTCAAGAAGATTCGTTGTGTAAGATATGAGGTATTTTCTTGAGATGACGATCACATGATCATTATAAGGAGCTTACATGAGCTAGGGTTTCATTTTGAAGAAATTTCACCAAGTGGTAAAGGCTCAATTCAATCAAGGCATTTCAAGGTCATCTAAGGACCAAAGGTCAACTGTGCAGTCAACTGAGGGCTATGAGGTGGGGGAAATGAGTTGAGACACCTCAATCATGTTCAAATAGGGTCTATTCATCATTCTAAACATCCATCTTGAAGATTCAAAGGTCATGGCAAAAGTTACTAAAATGGAAAATGACCTATAATTCAAAGTTTCCAAATTTGGCAAGTTTTTAGTTCACTTTCAACTTGACTTGTCAATACCAAAGAAGTTTCAAATGGATTTTTGGTGAACATGAAAGTTGTATATCTTTGTCTCCCCTTTCCAAAAAGTCCTAATTCATGTCCATATGATGATTGGTTGAGAAGTTATGGTCATTTGGGCACAAGGTGTGCATGGAAATTCAAAATGGCATAACTTTTGATGTAATGCTTCAAATTGATTCATTCTTTTTGCAAAATGCTTCTCATGTTCAAGACATCTCAAAATGACATTATTTGGCTCAATTATGCAAAGGAATCATGGCCAAGAGTTCATTATTTTCATACATGTTCACTTTGAAGAAAATTTTCATAATTCATTTTTGGACTAAGATGCAAGCAAACAAGCACTTCAAGCATGACCATTGGATGATTTTGAGTGAATTCCAAGCCTTACATGGGAAAGATCACGTGCATTATGGCTTCATGAGCTCATTTTGCATTTTTGCAAATGGCTTCATATCTCATTAATCTTGATTAACCATTGGCTTAAGTGATTAGCAATGTCATTAGCATGGGATATAAAAGCTGAAACCCTAATCATAACTGCAGAACAGAACAATTTCAGATCAAAAATTCAAGAATTCTCTCAACTTTCTCTCTCTTTAAATTTCCATTTTCTCCACATAATTCTCAAATCTCTTTGCATATTCTTGTTCCTGGTGCTTCATTGAGCAAGAATCATCATCTGTTTGGATCAATTCATCAAGGATTCGAGCAAACCAAGAACATGAACATGGCGATGGAAGTTGGAAATTGAGGTGGATTCAAGTGGTTTCAACTGATTCTTTTTTCTTAAAGCTTCATAGGAAGATCAAAGGAGAAGATCTGGAGCATTGGAGCTTTTGAGAACGCGTGAACAGAGAGCTGCATTTCCAGGTACCTTAGTTGCTTGCTTGCTTTAGCTCTTGCTTGAGCTTTGGATTGTGGTTGACACACCACTTAGGTAGTTATCTTCTTACTTCATGTAGTCTGAAAGTCCTGTCACCTTTTTGGCAGGCATTTTGCTGGCAAGTCCTCCTTCGGAAGCTCTGTTTGTGTTTGTTTAAAATTATGCTCAAAGACCTCCAGAAGAGGCATGTGATATTTGATAAGACCTCCAAGAGTAGAGGCAATTGACGGATAGAAGGGATTAGTAGTCAATCCCCCGTTATTCAGTGTGTCGTTCTTTATACTCGCACTATGTGCTGATGCTTCGGAACATGTACCCAAGATCTTTGTCCAGTGTCTGTCAAGTGGAATAGGATCTCACTTTCTGGATCCCCACGCTTTCTTTGTCATGAGCTCACCCTGGCCAGGGTTAAGAGCATGAGGTCTCATCCACATTTACACTTTGATCTGCTCACCCTAACGTTCAATGTTAGTGGTTAAGAGCTACAGATTACCCATTACAATTTAGCTTGTTTGTCGAGGTTGACATGACCCCTCTTGACTAAAGCCCACCCATTGTTTGAAGCCTCTTGTATGTATATAGTGTGTGATGTTTGTTTACTTGTGAACTTTTGATGTGTGTGCTCTTGAATTAGGAGTTTCCATTTGAGCTTAATTGAAGGATCATTACCATATTTATCCAAGTGGAAGATACAAGATACATTGAGGATCTCCTACGAGACTTGTTTGATTGCTTATGCTTTGTGCTTGCTTA